>NW_026907159.1:0-98090 GCF_033978795.1 Nerophis ophidion | reverse complement strand
GTGTCTTTGCAAACCTTACAAAAATTCATTTTTCTAGTACAACTAACAAAAAAACATATCTCTGGGCATTATTAGCAAGTTTGCATGTGTTGTTTAGAAGTTATGTTTGAATACATTTTTATTGCTTTTTTCGCATTATCTCAGGAATGTAAGACTATTATAGTCGTATTGAGTAAAAAACTACTTTTTGCATTTGCAAGATTTAAAAAAGCATATGTTTCGAGTAAAACTCCCAAAGATGCATTATTTCAGGCATTATTAGCCATTTTTCATGTGTGGTGTAGGAGTTATGTTTAAATAACTGTCATATTGAGTGTTACAGTATACAGTCAGATTGAGTAAAACCTCATTTTTGTATTTGCAAACCATTGAAAAACAACTGTATCTAGTAAAACTCACATGTATTCAACATCACAGGCATTTTTAGACATTTGGCACGTTTGGATTAGGAATTATGTTGGAATACATTTTTATTGCTTTTTTCGCATTATCTCAGGATTCTAAGTACATCACTGTCAAATTGAGTAACAAATCAAATTTTGTTTTTGCAAACCTTACCAAATGGTTTTTTTTCTGGAAAACCCTCGAAGATGCATTTCTTCAGGCATTATTAGACATTTTGCATGTGTATTTTTGGAAATATGTCTCAAAAACTGTCATTTTGAGTGTGACCAATATGAGGCCAGTAAAATCTAATATTTGTATTTGTGATTCTTTCCAAAATACCTGATTCTGGTAAAACTTACATAAATTCAATATTAAAGGCTTTTTAAGACAAATTTCATATTTGGTTTTGGAGTTATGATTATAAACCTTTCATATTTAGTATGACAGTTACACTGTTATATTGAATTAAAAAAACTAACTTGTGTCTTTGCAAACCTTACAAAAATTCATTTTTCTAGTACAACTAACAAAAAAACATATCTCTGGGCATTATTAGCCATTTTACATCTGTTGTTTAGAAGTTATGTTTGAATACATTTGTATTGCTTTTTTCGCATTATCTCAGGATTCTAAGACTATTATAGTCATATTGAGTAAAAAACTACTTTTTGCATTTGCAAGATTTAAAAAAGCATATGTTTCGAGTAAAACTCCCAAAGATGCATTATTTCAGGCATTATTAGCCATTTTTCATGTGTGGTGTAGGAGTTATGTTTAAATAACTGTCATATTGAGTGTTACAGTATACAGTCATATTGAGTAAAACCTCATTGTAGTATTTGCAAACCATTGAAAAACAACTGTATCTAGTAAAACTCACATGTATTCAATGTCACAGGCATTTTTAGACATTTTGCACGTTTGGATTAGGAGTTATGTTGGAATACATTTTTATTGCTTTTTTCGCATTATCTCAGGATTCTAAGTACATCACTGTCAAATTGAGTAACAAATCAAATTTTGTTTTTGCAAACCTTACCAAATGTTTTTTTTTCTGGAAAACTCTCGAAGATGCATTTCTTCAGTCATTATCAGACTATTTGCATGTGTATTTTTGGAGTTATGTTTCAAAAACTGTCATTTTGAGTGTGACCAATATGAGGCCAGTAAAATCTAATATTTGTATTTGGGATTCTTTCCAAAATACCTGATTCTGGTAACTCTTACATAAATTCAATATTAAAGGCTTTTCAAGACAAATTTCATATTTAGTTTTGGAGTTATTATTATAAACCTTTCATATTTAGTATGACAGTTACACTGTTATATTGAATAAAAAAACTAACTTGTGTCTTTGCAAACCTTACAAAAATACATTTTTCTAGTACAACTAACAAAAAAACATATCTCTGGGCATTATTAGCCATTTTGCATGTGTTTTTTAGAAGTTATGTTTGAATACATTTTATTGCTTTTTTCGCATTATCTCAGGAGTGTAAGACTATTGTAGTCATATTGAGTAAAAAACTACTTTTTGCATTTGCAAGGTTTAAAAAAGCATATGTTTCGAGTAAAACTCCCAAAGATGCATTATTTCAGGCATTATTAGCCATTTTTCATGTGTGGTGTAGGAGTTATGTTTAAATAACTGTCATATTGGGTGTTACAGTATACAGTCATATTGAGTAAAACCTCATTTTTGTATTTGCAAACCATTGAAAAACAACTGTATCTAGTAAAACTCACATGTATTCAACATCACAGGCATTTTTAGACATTTGGCACGTTTGGATTAGGAATTATGTTGGAATACATTTTTATTGCTTTTTTCGCATTATCTCAGGATTCTAAGTGCATCACTGTCAAATTGAGTAACAAATCAAATTTTGTTTTTGCAAACCTTACCAAATGTTTTTTTTTTCTGGAAAACCCTCGAAGATGCATTTCTTCAGGCATTATTAGACTATTTGCATGTGTATTTTTGGAGTTATGTCTCAAAAACTGTCATTTTGAGTGTGACCAATATGAGGCCAGTAAAATCTAATATTTGTATTTGTGATTCTTTCCAAAATACCTGATTCTGGTAAAACTTACATAAATTCAATATTAAAGGCTTTTTAAGACAAATTTCATATTTGGTTTTGGAGTTATGATTATAAACCTTTCATATTTAGTATGACAGTTACACTGTTATATTGAATAAAAAAACTAACTTGTGTCTTTGCAAACCTTACAAAAATTCATTTTTCTAGTACAACTAACAAAAAAACATATCTCTGGGCATTATTAGCCATTTTGCATGTGTTGTTTAGAAGTTATGTTTGAATACATTTTTATTGCTTTTTTCGCATTATCTCAGGATTCTAAGACTATTATAGTCATATTGAGTAAAAAAACTACTTTTTGCATTTGCAAGATTTAAAAAAGCATATGTTTCGAGTAAAACTCCCAAAGATGCATTATTTCAGGCATTATTAGCCATTTTTCATGTGTGGTGTAGGAGTTATGTTTAAATAACTGTCATATTGAGTGTTACAGTATACAGTCATATTGAGTAAAACCTCATTTTTGTATTTGCAAACCATTGAAAAACAACTGTATCTAGTAAAACTCACATGTATTCAACATCACAGGCATTTTTAGACATTTGGCACGTTTGGATTAGGAATTATGTTGGAATACATTTTTATTGCTTTTTTCGCATTATCTCAGGATTCTAAGTACATCACTGTCAAATTGAGTAACAAATCAAATTTTGTTTTTGCAAACCTTACCAAATGTTTTTTTTTCTGGAAAACTCTAGAAGATGCATTTCTTCAGGCATTATTAGACTATTTGCATGTGTATTTTTGGAGTTATGTTTCAAAAACTGTCATTTTGAGTGTGACCAATATGAGGCCAGTAAAATCTAATATTTGTATTTGGGATTCTTTCCAAAATACCTGATTCTGGTAACTCTTACATAAATTCAATATTAAAGGCTTTTCAAGACAAATTTCATATTTAGTTTTGGAGTTATTATTATAAACCTTTCATATTTAGTATGACAGTTACACTGTTATATTGAATAAAAAAACTAACTTGTGTCTTTGCAAACCTTACAAAAATTCATTTTTCTAGTACAACTAACAAAAAAACATATCTCTGGGCATTATTAGCAAGTTTGCATGTGTTGTTTAGAAGTTATGTTTGAATACATTTTTATTGCTTTTTTCGCATTATCTCAGGAATGTAAGACTATTATAGTCGTATTGAGTAAAAAACTACTTTTTGCATTTGCAAGATTTAAAAAAGCATATGTTTCGAGTAAAACTCCCAAAGATGCATTATTTCAGGCATTATTAGCCATTTTTCATGTGTGGTGTAGGAGTTATGTTTAAATAACTGTCATATTGAGTGTTACAGTATACAGTCAGATTGAGTAAAACCTCATTTTTGTATTTGCAAACCATTGAAAAACAACTGTATCTAGTAAAACTCACATGTATTCAACATCACAGGCATTTTTAGACATTTGGCACGTTTGGATTAGGAATTATGTTGGAATACATTTTTATTGCTTTTTTCGCATTATCTCAGGATTCTAAGTACATCACTGTCAAATTGAGTAACAAATCAAATTTTGTTTTTGCAAACCTTACCAAATGGTTTTTTTTCTGGAAAACCCTCGAAGATGCATTTCTTCAGGCATTATTAGACATTTTGCATGTGTATTTTTGGAAATATGTCTCAAAAACTGTCATTTTGAGTGTGACCAATATGAGGCCAGTAAAATATAATATTTGTATTTGTGATTCTTTCCAAAATACCTGATTCTGGTAAAACTTACATAAATTCAATATTAAAGGCTTTTTAAGACAAATTTCATATTTGGTTTTGGAGTTATGATTATAAACCTTTCATATTTAGTATGACAGTTACACTGTTATATTGAATAAAAAAAACTAACTTGTGTCTTTGCAAACCTTACAAAAATTCATTTTTCTAGTACAACTAACAAAAAAACATATCTCTGGGCATTATTAGCCATTTTACATCTGTTGTTTAGAAGTTATGTTTGAATACATTTTTATTGCTTTTTTCGCATTATCTCAGGATTCTAAGACTATTATAGTCATATTGAGTAAAAAACTACTTTTTGCATTTGCAAGATTTAAAAAAGCATATGTTTCGAGTAAAACTCCCAAAGATGCATTATTTCAGGCATTATTAGCCATTTTTCATGTGTGGTGTAGGAGTTATGTTTAAATAACTGTCATATTGAGTGTTACAGTATACAGTCATATTGAGTAAAACCTCATTGTAGTATTTGCAAACCATTGAAAAACAACTGTATCTAGTAAAACTCACATGTATTCAATGTCACAGGCATTTTTAGACATTTTGCACGTTTGGATTAGGAGTTATGTTGGAATACATTTTTATTGCTTTTTTCGCATTATCTCAGGATTCTAAGTACATCACTGTCAAATTGAGTAACAAATCAAATTTTGTTTTTGCAAACCTTACCAATTTTTTTTTTCTAGAAAACTCTCGAAGATGCATTTCTTCAGTCATTATCAGACTATTTGCATGTGTATTTTTGGAGTTATGTTTCAAAAACTGTCATTTTGAGTGTGACCAATATGAGGCCAGTAAAATCTAATATTTGTATTTGGGATTCTTTCCAAAATACCTGATTCTGGTAACTCTTACATAAATTCAATATTAAAGGCTTTTCAAGACAAATTTCATATTTAGTTTTGGAGTTATTATTATAAACCTTTCATATTTAGTATGACAGTTACACTGTTATATTGAATAAAAAAACTAACTTGTGTCTTTGCAAACCTTACAAAAATACATTTTTCTAGTACAACTAACAAAAAAACATATCTCTGGGCATTATTAGCCATTTTGCATGTGTTTTTTAGAAGTTATGTTTGAATACATTTTATTGCTTTTTTCGCATTATCTCAGGAGTGTAAGACTATTGTAGTCATATTGAGTAAAAAACTACTTTTTGCATTTGCAAGATTTAAAAAAGCATATGTTTCGAGTAAAACTCCCAAAGATGCATTATTTCAGGCATTATTAGCCATTTTTCATGTGTGGTGTAGGAGTTATGTTTAAATAACTGTCATATTGGGTGTTACAGTATACAGTCATATTGAGTAAAACCTCATTTTTGTATTTGCAAACCATTGAAAAACAACTGTATCTAGTAAAACTCACATGTATTCAACATCAGAGGCATTTTTAGACATTTGGCACGTTTGGATTAGGAATTATGTTGGAATACATTTTTATTGCTTTTTTCGCATTATCTCAGGATTCTAAGTACATCACTGTCAAATTGAGTAACAAATCAAATTTTGTTTTTGCAAACCTTACCAAATGTTTTTTTTTCTGGAAAACCCTCGAAGATGCATTTCTTCAGGCATTATTAGACTATTTGCATGTGTATTTTTGGAGTTATGTCTCAAAAACTGTCATTTTGAGTGTGACCAATATGAGGCCAGTAAAATCTAATATTTGTATTTGTGATTCTTTCCAAAATACCTGATTCTGGTAAAACTTACATAAATTCAATATTAAAGGCTTTTTAAGACAAATTTCATATTTGGTTTTGGAGTTATGATTATAAACCTTTCATATTTAGTATGACAGTTACACTGTTATATTGAATAAAAAAACTAACTTGTGTCTTTGCAAACCTTACAAAAATTCATTTTTCTAGTACAACTAACAAAAAAACATATCTCTGGGCATTATTAGCCATTTTGCATGTGTTGTTTAGAAGTTATGTTTGAATACATTTTTATTGCTTTTTTCGCATTATCTCAGGATTCTAAGACTATTATAGTCATATTGAGTAAAAAACTACTTTTTGCATTTGCAAGATTTAAAAAAGCATATGTTTCGAGTAAAACTCCCAAAGATGCATTATTTCAGGCATTATTAGCCATTTTTCATGTGTGGTGTAGGAGTTATGTTTAAATAACTGTCATATTGAGTGTTACAGTATACAGTCATATTGAGTAAAACCTCATTTTTGTATTTGCAAACCATTGAAAAACAACTGTATCTAGTAAAACTCACATGTATTCAACATCACAGGCATTTTTAGACATTTGGCACGTTTGGATTAGGAATTATGTTGGAATACATTTTTATTGCTTTTTTCGCATTATCTCAGGATTCTAAGTACATCACTGTCAAATTGAGTAACAAATCAAATTTTGTTTTTGCAAACCTTACCAAATGTTTTTTTTTCTGGAAAACTCTCGAAGATGCATTTCTTCAGGCATTATTAGACTATTTGCATGTGTATTTTTGGAGTTATGTTTCAAAAACTGTCATTTTGAGTGTGACCAATATGAGGCCAGTAAAATCTAATATTTGTATTTGGGATTCTTTCCAAAATACCTGATTCTGGTAACTCTTACATAAATTCAATATTAAAGGCTTTTCAAGACAAATTTCATATTTAGTTTTGGAGTTAGTATTATAAACCTTTCATATTTAGTATGACAGTTACACTGTTATATTGAATAAAAAAACTAACTTGTGTCTTTGCAAACCTTACAAAAATTCATTTTTCTAGTACAACTAACAAAAAAACATATCTCTGGGCATTATTAGCAAGTTTGCATGTGTTGTTTAGAAGTTATGTTTGAATACATTTTTATTGCTTTTTTCGCATTATCTCAGGAATGTAAGACTATTATAGTCGTATTGAGTAAAAAACAATTTTTTGCATTTGCAAGATTTAAAAAAGCATATGTTTCGAGTAAAACTCCCAAAGATGCATTATTTCAGGCATTATTAGCCATTTTTCATGTGTGGTGTAGGAGTTATGTTTAAATAACTGTCATATTGAGTGTTACAGTATACAGTCAGATTGAGTAAAACCTCATTTTTGTATTTGCAAACCATTGAAAAACAACTGTATCTAGTAAAACTCACATGTATTCAACATCACAGGCATTTTTAGACATTTGGCACGTTTGGATTAGGAATTATGTTGGAATACATTTTTATTGCTTTTTTCGCATTATCTCAGGATTCTAAGTACATCACTGTCAAATTGAGTAACAAATCAAATTTTGTTTTTGCAAACCTTACCAAATGTTTTTTTTCTGGAAAACTCTCGAAGATGCATTTCTTCAGGCATTATTAGACTATTTGCATGTGTATTTTTGGAGTTATGTTTCAAAAACTGTCATTTTGAGTGTGACCAATATGAGGCCAGTAAAATCTAATATTTGTATTTGGGATTCTTTCCAAAATACCTGATTCTGGTAACTCTTACATAAATTCAATATTAAAGGCTTTTCAAGACAAATTTCATATTTAGTTTTGGAGTTATTATTATAAACCTTTCATATTTAGTATGAGAGTTACACTGTTATATTGAATAAAAAAACCAACTTGTGTCTTTGCAAACCTTACAAAAATAAATTTTTCTAGTACAACTAACAAAAAAACATATCTCTGGGCATTATTAGCCATTTTGCATGTGTTGTTTAGAAGTTATGTTTGAATACATTTTTATTGCTTTTTTCGCATTATCTCAGGATTCTAAGACTATTATAGTCATATTGAGTAAAAAACTACTTTTTGCATTTGCAAGATTTAAAAAAGCATGTGTTTCGAGTAAAACTCCCAAAGATGCATTATTTCAGGCATTATTAGCCATTTTTCATGTTTGGTGTAGGAGTTATGTTTAAATAACTGTCATATTGAGTGTTACAGTATACAGTCATATTGAGTAAAACCTCATTGTAGTATTTGCAAACCATTGAAAAACAACTGTATCTAGTAAAACTCACATGTATTCAATGTCACAGGCATTTTTAGACATTTTGCACGTTTGGATTAGGAATTATGTTGGAATACATTTTTATTGCTTTTTTCGCATTATCTCAGGATTCTAAGACTATTATAGTCATATTGAGTAAAAAACTACTTTTTGCATTTGCAAGATTTAAAAAAGCATATGTTTCGAGTAAAACTCCCAAAGATAAATTATTTCAGGCATTATTAGCCATTTTTCATGTGTGGTGTAGGAGTTATGTTTAAATAACTGTCATATTGAGTGTTACAGTATACAGTCATATTGAGTAAAACCTCATTTTTGTATTTGCAAACCATTGAAAAACAACTGTATCTAGTAAAACTCACATGTATTCAACATCACAGGCATTTTTAGACATTTGGCACGTTTGGATTAGGAATTATGTTGGAATACATTTTTATTGTTTTTTTTCGCATTATCTCAGGATTCTAAGTACATCACTGTCAAATTGAGTAACAAATCAAATTTTGTTTTTGCAAACCTTACCAAATGTTTTTTTTTCTGGAAAACCCTCGAAGATGCATTTCTTCAGGCATTATTAGACTATTTGCATGTGTATTTTTGGAGTTATGTCTCAAAAACTGTCATTTTGAGTGTGACCAATATGAGGCCAGTAAAATCTAATATTTGTATTTGTGATTCTTTCCAAAATACCTGATTCTGGTAAAACTTACATAAATTCAATATTAAAGGCTTTTTAAGACAAATTTCATATTTGGTTTTGGAGTTATGATTATAAACCTTTCATATTTAGTATGACAGTTACACTGTTATATTGAATAAAAAAAACTAACTTGTGTCTTTGCAAACCTTACAAAAATTCATTTTTCTAGTACAACTAACAAAAAAACATATCTCTGGGCATTATTAGCCATTTTGCATCTGTTGTTTAGAAGTTATGTTTGAATACATTTTTATTGCTTTTTTCGCATTATCTCAGGATTCTAAGACTATTGTAGTCATATTGAGTAAAAAACTACTTTTTGCATTTGCAAGATTTAAAAAAGCATGTGTTTCGAGTAAAACTCCCAAAGATGCATTATTTCAGGCATTATTAGCCATTTTTCATGTTTGGTGTAGGAGTTATGTTTAAATAACTGTCATATTGAGTGTTACAGTATACAGTCATATTGAGTAAAACCTCATTGTAGTATTTGCAAACCATTGAAAAACAACTGTATCTAGTAAAACTCACATGTATTCAATGTCACAGGCATTTTTAGACATTTTGCACGTTTGGATTAGGAATTATGTTGGAATACATTTTTATTGCTTTTTTCGCATTATCTCAGGATTCTAAGACTATTATAGTCATATTGAGTAAAAAACTACTTTTTGCATTTGCAAGATTTAAAAAAGCATATGTTTCGAGTAAAACTCCCAAAGATGCATTATTTCAGGCATTATTAGCCATTATTCATGTGTGGTGTAGGAGTTATGTTTAAATAACTGTCATATTGAGTGTTACAGTATACAGTCATATTGAGTAAAACCTCATTTTTGTATTTGCAAACCATTGAAAAACAACTGTATCTAGTAAAACTCACATGTATTCAACATCACAGGCATTTTTAGACATTTGGCACGTTTGGATTAGGAATTATGTTGGAATACATTTTTATTGTTTTTTTCGCATTATCTCAGGATTCTAAGTACATCACTGTCAAATTGAGTAACAAATCAAATTTTGTTTTTGCAAACCTTACCAAATGTTTTTTTTCTGGAAAACCCTCGAAGATGCATTTCTTCAGGCATTATTAGACTATTTGCATGTGTATTTTTGGAGTTATGTCTCAAAAACTGTCATTTTGAGTGTGACCAATATGAGGCCAGTAAAATCTAATATTTGTATTTGTGATTCTTTCCAAAATACCTGATTCTGGTAAAACTTACATAAATTCAATATTAAAGGCTTTTTAAGACAAATTTCATATTTGGTTTTGGAGTTATGATTATAAACCTTTCATATTTAGTATGACAGTTACACTGTTATATTGAATAAAAAAAACTAACTTGTGTCTTTGCAAACCTTACAAAAATTCATTTTTCTAGTACAACTAACAAAAAAACATATCTCTGGGCATTATTAGCCATTTTGCATCTGTTGTTTAGAAGTTATGTTTGAATACATTTTTATTGCTTTTTTCGCATTATCTCAGGATTCTAAGACTATTGTAGTCATATTGAGTAAAAAACTACTTTTTGCATTTGCAAGATTTAAAAAAGCATATGTTTCGAGTAAAACTCCCAAAGATGCATTATTTCAGGCATTATTAGCCCTTTTTCATGTGTGGTGTAGGAGTTATGTTTAAATAACTGTCATATTGAGTGTTACAGTATACAGTCATATTGAGTAAAACCTCATTGTAGTATTTGCAAACCATTGAAAAACAACTGTATCTAGTAAAACTCACATGTATTCAATGTCACAGGCATTTTTAGACATTTTGCACGTTTGGATTAGGAGTTATGTTGGAATACATTTTTATTGCTTTTTTCGCATTATCTCAGGATTCTAAGTACATCACTGTCAAATTGAGTAACAAATCAAATTTTGTTTTTGCAAACCTTACCAAATGTTTTTTTTCTGGAAAACTCTCGAAGATGCATTTCTTCAGTCATTATCAGACTATTTGCATGTGTATTTTTGGAGTTATGTTTCAAAAACTGTCATTTTGAGTGTGACCAATATGAGGCCAGTAAAATCTAATATTTGTATTTGGGATTCTTTCCAAAATACCTGATTCTGGTAACTCTTACATAAATTCAATATTAAAGGCTTTTCAAGACAAATTTCATATTTAGTTTTGGAGTTATTATTATAAACCTTTCATATTTAGTATGACAGTTACACTGTTATATTGAATAAAAAAACTAACTTGTGTCTTTGCAAACCTTACAAAAATACATTTTTCTAGTACAACTAACAAAAAAACATATCTCTGGGCATTATTAGCCATTTTGCATGTGTTTTTTAGAAGTTATGTTTGAATACATTTTATTGCTTTTTTCGCATTATCTCAGGAGTGTAAGACTATTGTAGTCATATTGAGTAAAAAACTACTTTTTGCATTTGCAAGATTTAAAAAAGCATATGTTTCGAGTAAAACCTCATTTTTGTATTTGCAAACCATTGAAAAACAACTGTATCTAGTAAAACTCACATGTATTCAACATCACAGGCATTTTTAGACATTTTGCACGTTTGGATTAGGAATTATGTTGGAATACATTTTTATTGCTTTTTTCGCATTATCTCAGGATTCTAAGACTATTATAGTCATATTGAGTAAAAAACTACTTTTTGCATTTGCAAGATTTAAAAAAGCATATGTTTCGAGTAAAACTCCCAAAGATGCATTATTTCAGGCATTATTAGCCATTTTTCATGTGTGGTGTAGGAGTTATGTTTAAATAACTGTCATATTGAGTGTTACAGTATACAGTCATATTGAGTAAAACCTCATTTTTGTATTTGCAAACCATTGAAAAACAACTGTATCTAGTAAAACTCACATGTATTCAACATCACAGGCATTTTTAGACATTTGGCACGTTTGGATTAGGAATTATGTTGGAATACATTTTTATTGTTTTTTTCGCATTATCTCAGGATTCTAAGTACATCACTGTCAAATTGAGTAACAAATCAAATTTTGTTTTTGCAAACCTTACCAAATGTTTTTTTTTCTGGAAAACCCTCGAAGATGCATTTCTTCAGGCATTATTAGACTATTTGCATGTGTATTTTTGGAGTTATGTCTCAAAAACTGTCATTTTGAGTGTGACCAATATGAGGCCAGTAAAATCTAATATTTGTATTTGTGATTCTTTCCAAAATACCTGATTCTGGTAAAACTTACATAAATTCAATATTAAAGGCTTTTTAAGACAAATTTCATATTTGGTTTTGGAGTTATGATTATAAACCTTTCATATTTAGTATGACAGTTACACTGTTATATTGAATAAAAAAAACTAACTTGTGTCTTTGCAAACCTTACAAAAATTCATTTTTCTAGTACAACTAACAAAAAAACATATCTTTGGGCATTATTAGCCATTTTGCATCTGTTGTTTAGAAGTTATGTTTGAATACATTTTTATTGCTTTTTTCGCATTATCTCAGGATTCTAAGACTATTGTAGTCATATTGAGTAAAAAACTACTTTTTGCATTTGCAAGATTTAAAAAAGCATGTGTTTCGAGTAAAACTCCCAAAGATGCATTATTTCAGGCATTATTAGCCATTTTTCATGTTTGGTGTAGGAGTTATGTTTAAATAACTGTCATATTGAGTGTTACAGTATACAGTCATATTGAGTAAAACCTCATTGTAGTATTTGCAAACCATTGAAAAACAACTGTATCTAGTAAAACTCACATGTATTCAATGTCACAGGCATTTTTAGACATTTTGCACGTTTGGATTAGGAATTATGTTGGAATACATTTTTATTGCTTTTTTCGCATTATCTCAGGATTCTAAGACTATTATAGTCATATTGAGTAAAAAACTACTTTTTGCATTTGCAAGATTTAAAAAAGCATATGTTTCGAGTAAAACTCCCAAAGATGCATTATTTCAGGCATTATTAGCCATTTTTCATGTGTGGTGTAGGAGTTATGTTTAAATAACTGTCATATTGAGTGTTACAGTATACAGTCATATTGAGTAAAACCTCATTTTTGTATTTGCAAACCATTGAAAAACAACTGTATCTAGTAAAACTCACATGTATTCAACATCACAGGCATTTTTAGACATTTGGCACGTTTGGATTAGGAATTATGTTGCAATACATTTTTATTGCTTTTTTCGCATTATCTCAGGATTCTAAGTACATCACTGTCAAATTGAGTAACAAATCAAATTTTGTTTTTGCAAACCTTACCAAATGTTTTTTTTTCTGGAAAACCCTCGAAGATGCATTTCTTCAGGCATTATTAGACATTTTGCATGTGTATTTTTGGAGTTATGTCTCAAAAACTGTCATTTTGAGTGTGACCAATATGAGGCCAGTAAAATCTAATATTTGTATTTGTGATTCTTTCCAAAATACCTGATTCTGGTAAAACTTACATAAATTCAATATTAAAGGCTTTTTAAGACAAATTTCATATTTGGTTTTGGAGTTATGATTATAAACCTTTCATATTTAGTATGACAGTTACACTGTTATATTGAATAAAAAAAACTAACTTGTGTCTTTGCAAACCTTACAAAAATTCATTTTTCTAGTACAACTAACAAAAAAACATATCTCTGGGCATTATTAGCCATTTTACATCTGTTGTTTAGAAGTTATGTTTGAATACATTTTTATTGCTTTTTTCGCATTATCTCAGGATTCTAAGACTATTATAGTCATATTGAGTAAAAAACTACTTTTTGCATTTGCAAGATTTAAAAAAGCATATGTTTCGAGTAAAACTCCCAAAGATGCATTATTTCAGGCATTATTAGCCATTTTTCATGTGTGGTGTAGGAGTTATGTTTAAATAACTGTCATATTGAGTGTTACAGTATACAGTCATATTGAGTAAAACCTCATTGTAGTATTTGCAAACCATTGAAAAACAACTGTATCTAGTAAAACTCACATGTATTCAATGTCACAGGCATTTTTAGACATTTTGCACGTTTGGATTAGGAGTTATGTTGGAATACATTTTTATTGCTTTTTTCGCATTATCTCAGGATTCTAAGTACATCACTGTCAAATTGAGTAACAAATCAAATTTTGTTTTTGCAAACCTTACCAAATGTTTTTTTTCTGGAAAACTCTCGAAGATGCATTTCTTCAGTCATTATCAGACTATTTGCATGTGTATTTTTGGAGTTATGTTTCAAAAACTGTCATTTTGAGTGTGACCAATATGAGGCCAGTAAAATCTAATATTTGTATTTGGGATTCTTTCCAAAATACCTGATTCTGGTAACTCTTACATAAATTCAATATTAAAGGCTTTTCAAGACAAATTTCATATTTAGTTTTGGAGTTATTATTATAAACCTTTCATATTTAGTATGACAGTTACACTGTTATATTGAATAAAAAAACTAACTTGTGTCTTTGCAAACCTTACAAAAATACATTTTTCTAGTACAACTAACAAAAAAACATATCTCTGGGCATTATTAGCCATTTTGCATGTGTTTTTTAGAAGTTATGTTTGAATACATTTTATTGCTTTTTTCGCATTATCTCAGGAGTGTAAGACTATTGTAGTCATATTGAGTAAAAAACTACTTTTTGCATTTGCAAGATTTAAAAAAGCATATGTTTCGAGTAAAACTCCCAAAGATGCATTATTTCAGGCATTATTAGCCATTTTTCATGTGTGGTGTAGGAGTTATGTTTAAATAACTGTCATATTTGTGAAGACTCTTCTTCGGCATTGTAATGCCGGTGTGGTTTTCCCGTGGATGCGTCGAATCAGAACACAGCATAGGTAGGATAAAGGGTATTTAATAACAAAAGTCTATGAACAAAAATACTGGTGTAAAGAGAAAAAGTAAACAAAAGACGCTAGCGTGAAAGCTAGGATAAAACAAGGAAAACTAGAACTTGGTACGAGGACACAAAAGAGTAAACAAAACATTTAGCATGAAAGCTAGACAATAAAGTGGCTTGGCGTGAGAGCTAGCGAGAAAATACATACGAATGATGAGAGTCGTCACTGATGCGCGTGGGCAAATTAGGATCCGAGAATGAGTAAACAGAAAAGGTGAGCTTAAATAGGAGGGTGAAAATTAGTAGCAGGTGTGCGGGGCGAGACTAACAGGTGGACTGATGTGTAACCATAGTGATGGACAAAAACAGGAAATAAACGGGTCAGACTGAGAATGAAAAAACAAACACGTGAAGATCTGAGCAGCAGATCGCAACAGTATTCCCCCCCAACAAAAGACAGATACCAGATGTCTTAAAAAACAAACAAAAACTTGAACCCCCTCCCCAAAACCAGAAAGTTCACAAACGAAGGGAGGGCGGAGGGAGGCCACGGTGGAGGGTCGCCAGATCGCATGTCCCCGAATCCACCGAGGACACATCATGTGGCGGCGGCGGGTGGAACGCTGCTGCCGAAAAAGTTTTGGCGGGCGACCTCGAAAAGGCCACATTAGTGGCCGCATCGCAGGATGAGGTGCCCGGCGAGGCGGACGACCCGGGCACGGCCACATCCGTGGCCGACATGGAGGAGGGAGTGTCTGGCGAGGAGGATGACCTCGCAGAGGCCACGCCCGTGATCGACGTGGTGGACGACGCCTCAGCACCGAAATCCCAGCAGGCTTGGAAGCAGCAGACGAGGGTGCGGGGACTGCAGCCAATGCAGGCCCGAGTGCAGCTGGCGAGGATGATGCGGGTGCTGCAGCCGAAGAAGGCGTCGGAGGCGGCCTGGGAGCCGCAGGAGTCGTCGGAGGCGGCCTGGGAGCCGCAGGAGTCGTCGGAGGCGGCCTGGGAGCCGCAGGAGTCGTCGGAGGCGGCCTGGGAGCCGCAGGAGTCGTCGGAGGCGGCCTGGGAGCCGCAGGAGTCGTCGGAGGCGGCCTGGGAGCCGCAGGAGTCGTCGGAGGTGCTGGTGTGGGTTCCAGCCCCGTCGTCGACGCTGGTGTGGGCTCCAGCCCCGTCGTCGACACTGGTGTGGGCTCCAGCCCCGTCGTCGACGCTGGTGTGGGCTCCAGCCCCGTCGTCGACGCTGGTGTGGGCTCCAGCCCCGTCGTCGGCGCTGGTGTGGGCTCCAGCCCCGTCGTCGGCGGTGCTTGGCGGCGCGGAGCTGGCACCGGTGCTTGGCGGCACGGAGCTGGCACCGGTACCTGTCGTGGTGCTGGTACCGGAGTGGGCTCCAGCTTTGGAGTTTGTGCTGGCGTGAGAACCAGTTTAGAGTCTGAAACTGGCGTGAGAACAAGGCTAGAAACATTCTCTGGTGTGAGAACCAGACTGGGAGCAGGTGTCGGCTTCAGCCGAGGAGCAGGTGTCGGCTTCAGCCGAGGAGCAGGTGTCGGCTTCAGCCGAGGAGCAGGTGTCGGCTTCAGCCGAGGAGCAGGTGTCGGCTTCAGCCGAGGAGCAGGAGTCGGCTTCAGCCGAGGAGCAGGAGTCGGCTTCAGCCGAGGAGCAGGAGTCGGCTTCAGCCGAGGAGCAGGAGTCGGCTTCAGCCGAGGAGCAGGAGTCGGCTTCAGCCGAGGAGCAGGAGTCGGCTTCAGCCGAGGAGCAGGCACAGGGGTCTGCCGAGGAGAACTAGGGGACTGGCTGTGAGCAGGACTAGGACTATGATGAGTGATAAGACAAACACTAGGACTCGGGCAAGGACTTGAGAGAGGACCAGGACTTACAATCACACTAGTGCTTTGAGAAGGGCTTGGGCAACGACCAGGACTTACAGTCATACCAGGGCTTGGGCAAGAACTAGGACAAACGGTCAAACTAGGGCTTGGGCAAGGACTGGGACTAACAATCAAACTGGTGCTCGGGCAAGGACTAGGACAAAGACTAGGACTTACAGTAACACTGGGGCTCGGACAAGAACTTGGGTAAGGACTAGGGTTCGGACTAAGACCACGAGGGGAATCAGTACTAATATTACAAAGGCAAGAAACAAGACTCGGGACCGGACTCGAAACAGGACTCGGACTACGGATCAGTCTACGAGTGGAACTAGGACTACGACGACTACGAGAAAGACTAGGACTACAACTAGAATCAGAACGGAAACTCGGACCAGGACTTGGACTACGACTCAGTCTACAAGTCGGTCTACGAGTAGGACTAGAGCATGGGCTACGAAGAAGGCTGGGACTCGAACTCTGAGAGAGACTGTGACTAAAACTAGAACTAGGGCACGGACGGAACACAGGTGGAGGCGGTCTAAGAGGGCGTGACTTGACCGGGGAGAACACCGGTGGAGGAGGTCTAGGAGGCCGTAGTGGCTTAACAGGTGTAAACACCGGTGGTGGAGGTCTAGGAGGCTTAGTAGTAATACTGGCCCTCCCCTCGAGACCCGGATTCCAGACGGGGTCCCGTTGGATAGAGGCTGACCGTAAGGGCGGGCGGTGGGAGGTTTGGATGAGGGCAGACTCCACCCCATTAGTCTGTATGAGGAGAGGATTGTTCTGAGCAGCAAGAAATTTCTCCTCCAGCTCCAGTTCAATCAAAACTCTCCTGTACCACTCGTCCATCCAGGCAGGACTATATTTTTCTAGGTCAGTTTCAAAATCAGGTGACGTAGGGGTAGGACGTGAAATAGGCTGAGATGTGGGCGGGGCCAAAGTAATGGGAGGCTGATCTTGACAATTAACAATATACTGAGGGTGACTAGAATCAATATAAATGTCCTGATACTGTGTGAAAGTATTATTACTGTCCAAGTCTTTGGAAAATGGCTGAGATATATCGTCCACAATAAAAAAATCTTCTGAAAAAATGTCATCAACAGAGGCCGGTGTTGCGACACCGGTGGGCGTTCCCCAAATGACGTCATCGCTTGTGTCAGAAAAAGTGTCATGGCAGCTTAAGGAATGATTTGAAAAAAAACAAGCAGGATTACCGGTAATGACGGGTGAATCCTGGACGGGGTGAAACTTGCTGTGTCCATGGGGAGGAATAAGTGGTGCTGGAACATTACTGCCGCGCGGGGGACCTCTCCACTGGACCCCCCGCTTCTTCGGGGCAGCGCGAACGGCTTCGGAGGAGACTTCAGGCCCACAGTCGAGTCTTTCCTGCTCCCAAGCCACGAGCTCCAACCACAACCCTAAGTCGAAGGGTTCCTCCCGTGGTTTCGACGCGGAAAAACAACTTGATGCTCGGATCCTACTGTGAAGACTCTTCTTCGGCATTGTAATGCCGGTGTGGTTTTCCCGTGGATGCGTCGAATCAGAACACAGCATAGGTAGGATAAAGGGTATTTAATAACAAAAGTCTATGAACAAAAATACTGGTGTAAAGAGAAAAAGTAAACAAAAGACGCTAGCGTGAAAGCTAGGATAAAACAAGGAAAACTAGAACTTGGTACGAGGACACAAAAGAGTAAACAAAACATTTAGCATGAAAGCTAGACAATAAAGTGGCTTGGCGTGAGAGCTAGCGAGAAAATACATACGAATGATGAGAGTCGTCACTGATGCGCGTGGGCAAATTAGGATCCGAGAATGAGTAAACAGAAAAGGTGAGCTTAAATAGGAGGGTGAAAATTAGTAGCAGGTGTGCGGGGCGAGACTAACAGGTGGACTGATGTGTAACCATAGTGATGGACAAAAACAGGAAATAAACGGGTCGGACTGAGAATGAAAAAACAAACACGTGAAGATCTGAGCAGCAGATCGCAACAATATTGGGTGTTACAGTATACAGTCATATTGAGTAAAACCTCATTTTTGTATTTGCAAACCATTGAAAAACAACTGTATCTAGTAAAACTCACATGTATTCAACATCACAGGCATTTTTAGACATTTGGCACGTTTGGATTAGGAATTATGTTGGAATACATTTTTATTGCTTTTTTCGCATTATCTCAGGATTCTAAGTACATCACTGTCAAATTGAGTAACAAATCAAATTTTGTTTTTGCAAACCTTACCAAATGTTTTTTTTTCTGGAAAACCCTCGAAGATGCATTTCTTCAGGCATTATTAGACTATTTGCATGTGTATTTTTGGAGTTATGTCTCAAAAACTGTCATTTTGAGTGTGACCAATATGAGGCCAGTAAAATCTAATATTTGTATTTGTGATTCTTTCCAAAATACCTGATTCTGGTAAAACTTACATAAATTCAATATTAAAGGCTTTTTAAGACAAATTTCATATTTGGTTTTGGAGTTATGATTATAAACCTTTCATATTTAGTATGACAGTTACACTGTTATATTGAATAAAAAAACTAACTTGTGTCTTTGCAAACCTTACAAAAATTCATTTTTCTAGTACAACTAACAAAAAAACATATCTCTGGGCATTATTAGCCATTTTGCATGTGTTGTTTAGAAGTTATGTTTGAATACATTTTTATTGCTTTTTTCGCATTATCTCAGGATTCTAAGACTATTGTAGTCATATTGAGTAAAAAACTACTTTTTGCATTTGCAAGATTTAAAAAAGCATGTGTTTCGAGTAAAACTCCCAAAGATGCATTATTTCAGGCATTATTAGCCATTTTTCATGTTTGGTGTAGGAGTTATGTTTAAATAACTGTCATATTGAGTGTTACAGTATACAGTCATATTGAGTAAAACCTCATTGTAGTATTTGCAAACCATTGGAAAACAACTGTATCTAGTAAAACTCACATGTATTCAATGTCACAGGCATTTTTAGACATTTTGCACGTTTGGATTAGGAATTATGTTGGAATACATTTTTATTGCTTTTTTCGCATTATCTCAGGATTCTAAGACTATTATAGTCATATTGAGTAAAAAACTACTTTTTGCATTTGCAAGATTTAAAAAAGCATATGTTTCGAGTAAAACTCCCAAAGATGCATTATTTCAGGCATTATTAGCCATTTTTCATGTGTGGTGTAGGAGTTATGTTTAAATAACTGTCATATTGAGTGTTACAGTATACAGTCATATTGAGTAAAACCTCATTTTTGTATTTGCAAACCATTGAAAAACAACTGTATCTAGTAAAACTCACATGTATTCAATATCACAGGCATTTTTAGACATTTGGCACGTTTGGATTAGGAATTATGTTGGAATACATTTTTATTGCTTTTTTCGCATTATCTCAGGATTCTAAGTACATCACTGTCAAATTGAGTAACAAATCAAATTTTGTTTTTGCAAACCTTACCAAATGTTTTTTTTTCTGGAAAACCCTCGAAGATGCATTTCTTCAGGCATTATTAGACTATTTGCATGTGTATTTTTGGAGTTATGTCTCAAAAACTGTCATTTTGAGTGTGACCAATATGAGGCCAGTAAAATCTAATATTTGTATTTGTGATTCTTTCCAAAATACCTGATTCTGGTAAAACTTACATAAATTCAATATTAAAGGCTTTTTAAGACAAATTTCATATTTGGTTTTGGAGTTATGATTATAAACCTTTCATATTTAGTATGACAGTTACACTGTTATATTGAATAAAAAAACTAACTTGTATCTTTGCAAACCTTACAAAAATTCATTTTTCTAGTACAACTAACAAAAAAACATATCTCTGGGCATTATTAGCCATTTTGCATGTGTTGTTTAGAAGTTATGTTTGAATACATTTTTATTGCTTTTTTCGCATTATCTCAGGATTCTAAGACTATTATAGTCATATTGAGTAAAAAACTACTTTTTGCATTTGCAAGATTTAAAAAAGCATATGTTTCGAGTAAAACTCCCAAAGATGCATTATTTCAGGCATTATTAGCCATGTTTCATGTGTGGTGTAGGAGTTATGTTTAAATAACTGTCATATTGAGTGTTACAGTATACAGTCATATTGAGTAAAACCTCATTGTAGTATTTGCAAACCATTGAAAAACAGCTGTATCTAGTAAAACTCACATGTATTCAATGGCACAGGCATTTTTAGACATTTTGCACGTTTGGATTAGGAATTATGTTGGAATACATTTTTATTGCTTTTTTCGCATTATCTCAGGATTCTAAGTACATCACTGTCAAATTGAGTAACAAATCAAATTTTGTTTTTGCAAACCTTAACAAATGTTTTTTTTCTGGAAAACTCTCGAAGATGCATTTCTTCAGGCATTATTAGACTATTTGCATGTGTATTTTTGGAGTTATGTTTCAAAAACTGTCATTTTGAGTGTGACCAATATGAGGCCAGTAAAATCTAATATTTGTATTTGGGATTCTTTCCAAAATACCTGATTCTGGTAACTCTTACATAAATTCAATATTAAAGGCTTTTCAAGACAAATTTCATATTTAGTTTTGGAGTTATTATTATAAACCTTTCATATTTAGTATGACAGTTACACTGTTATATTGAATAAAAAAACTAACTTGTGTCTTTGCAAACCTTACAAAAATTCATTTTTCTAGTACAACTAACAAAAAAACATATCTCTGGGCATTATTAGCCATTTTGCATGTGTTGTTTAGAAGTTATGTTTGAATACATTTTTATTGCTTTTTTCGCATTATCTCAGGATTCTAAGACTATTATAGTCATATTGAGTAAAAAACTACTTTTTGCATTTGCAAGATTTAAAAAAGCATATGTTTCGAGTAAAACTCCCAAAGATGCATTATTTCAGGCATTATTAGGCATTTTTCATGTGTGGTGTAGGAGTTATGTTTAAATAACTGTCATATTGAGTGTTACAGTATACAGTCATATTGAGTAAAACCTCATTTTTGTATTTGCAAACCATTGAAAAACAACTGTATCTAGTAAAACTCACATGTATTCAACATCACAGGCATTTTTAGACATTTGGCACGTTTGGATTAGGAATTATGTTGGAATACATTTTTATTGCTTTTATCGCATTATCTCAGGATTCTAAGTACATCACTGTCAAATTGAGTAACAAATCAAATTTTGTTTTTGCAAACCTTAACAAATGTTTTTTTTCTGGAAAACTCTCGAAGATGCATTTCTTCAGGCATTATTAGACTATTTGCATGTGTATTTTTGGAGTTATGTTTCAAAAACTGTCATTTTGAGTGTGACCAATATGAGGCCAGTAAAATCTAATATTTGTATTTGGGATTCTTTCCAAAATACCTGATTCTGGTAACTCTTACATAAATTCAATATTAAAGGCTTTTCAAGACAAATTTCATATTTAGTTTTGGAGTTATTATTATAAACCTTTCATATTTAGTATGACAGTTACACTGTTATATTGAATAAAAAAACTAACTTGTGTCTTTGCAAACCTTACAAAAATTCATTTTTCTAGTACAACTAACAAAAAAACATATCTCTGGGCATTATTAGCCATTTTGCATCTGTTGTTTAGAAGTTATGTTTGAATACATTTTTATTGCTTTTTTCGCATTATCTCAGGATTCTAAGACTATTGTAGTCATATTGAGTAAAAAACTACTTTTTGCATTTGCAAGATTTAAAAAAGCATGTGTTTCGAGTAAAACTCCCAAAGATGCATTATTTCAGGCATTATTAGCCATTTTTCATGTTTGGTGTAGGAGTTATGTTTAAATAACTGTCATATTGAGTGTTACAGTATACAGTCATATTGAGTAAAACCTCATTGTAGTATTTGCAAACCATTGAAAAACAACTGTATCTAGTAAAACTCACATGTATTCAATGTCACAGGCATTTTTAGACATTTTGCACGTTTGGATTAGGAGTTATGTTGGAATACATTTTTATTGCTTTTTTCGCATTATCTCAGGATTCTAAGTACATCACTGTCAAATTGAGTAACAAATCAAATTTTGTTTTTGCAAACCTTACCAAATGTTTTTTTTCTGGAAAACTCTCGAAGATGCATTTCTTCAGGCATTATTAGACTATTTGCATGTGTATTTTTGGAGTTATGTTTCAAAAACTGTCATTTTGAGTGTGACCAATATGAGGCCAGTAAAATCTAATATTTGTATTTGGGATTCTTTCCAAAATACCTGATTCTGGTAAAACTTACATAAATTCAATATTAAAGGCTTTTCAAGACAAATTTCATATTTAGTTTTGGAGTTATTATTATAAACCTTTCATATTTAGTATGAGAGTTACACTGTTATATTGAATAAAAAAAACAACTTGTGTCTTTGCAAACCTTACAAAAATAAATTTTTTCTAGTACAACTAACAAAAAAACATATCTCTGGGCATTATTAGCCATTTTGCATCTGTTGTTTAGAAGTTATGTTTGAATACATTTTTATTGCTTTTTTCGCATTATCTCAGGATTCTAAGACTATTATAGTCATATTGAGTAAAAAACTACTTTTTGCATTTGCAAGATTTAAAAAAGCATATGTTTCGAGTAAAACTCCCAAAGATGCATTATTTCAGGCATTATTAGCCATTTTTCATGTGTGGTGTAGGAGTTATGTTTAAATAACTGTCATATTGAGTGTTACAGTATACAGTCATATTGAGTAAAACCTCATTTTTGTATTTGCAAACCATTGAAAAACAACTGTATCTAGTAAAACTCACATGTATTCAACATCACAGGCATTTTTAGACATTTGGCACGTTTGGATTAGGAATTATGTTGGAATACATTTTTATTGCTTTTTTCGCATTATCTCAGGATTCTAAGTACATCACTGTCAAATTGAGTAACAAATCAAATTTTGTTTTTGCAAACCTTACCAAATGTTTTTTTTTCTGGAAAACCCTCGAAGATGCATTTCTTCAGGCATTATTAGACATTTTGCATGTGTATTTTTGGAGTTATGTCTCAAAAACTGTCATTTTGAGTGTGACCAATATGAGGCCAGTAAAATATAATATTTGTATTTGTGATTCTTTCCAAAATACCTGATTCTGGTAAAACTTACATAAATTCAATATTAAAGGCTTTTCAAGACAAATTTCATATTTAGTTTTGGAGTTATTATTATAAACCTTTCATATTTAGTATGACAGTTACACTGTTATATTGAATAAAAAAACTAACTTGTGTCTTTGCAAACCTTACAAAAATTCATTTTTCTAGTACAACTAACAAAAAAACATATCTCTGGGCATTATTAGCCAGTTTGCATGTGTTGTTTAGAAGTTATGTTTGAATACATTTTTATTGCTTTTTTCGCATTATCTCAGGAATGTAAGACTATTATAGTCGTATTGAGTAAAAAACTACTTTTTGCATTTGCAAGATTTAAAAAAGCATATGTTTCGAGTAAAACTCCCAAAGATGCATTATTTCAGGCATTATTAGCCATTTTTCATGTGTGGTGTAGGAGTTATGTTTAAATAACTGTCATATTGAGTGTTACAGTATACAGTCAGATTGAGTAAAACCTCATTTTTGTATTTGCAAACCATTGAAAAACAACTGTATCTAGTAAAACTCACATGTATTCAACATCACAGGCATTTTTAGACATTTGGCACGTTTGGATTAGGAATTATGTTGGAATACATTTTTATTGCTTTTTTCGCATTATCTCAGGATTCTAAGTACATCACTGTCAAATTGAGTAACAAATCAAATTTTGTTTTTGCAAACCTTACCAAATGTTTTTTTTCTGGAAAACTCTCGAAGATGCATTTCTTCAGGCATTATTAGACTATTTGCATGTGTATTTTTGGAGTTATGTTTCAAAAACTGTCATTTTGAGTGTGACCAATATGAGGCCAGTAAAATCTAATATTTGTATTTGGGATTCTTTCCAAAATACCTGATTCTGGTAAAACTTACATAAATTCAATATTAAAGGCTTTTCAAGACAAATTTCATATTTAGTTTTGGAGTTATTATTATAAACCTTTCATATTTAGTATGAGAGTTACACTGTTATATTGAATAAAAAAAACAACTTGTGTCTTTGCAAACCTTACAAAAATAAATTTTTTCTAGTACAACTAACAAAAAAACATATCTCTGGGCATTATTAGCCATTTTGCATCTGTTGTTTAGAAGTTATGTTTGAATACATTTTTATTGCTTTTTTCGCATTATCTCAGGATTCTAAGACTATTATAGTCATATTGAGTAAAAAACTACTTTTTGCATTTGCAAGATTTAAAAAAGCATATGTTTCGAGTAAAACACCCAAAGATGCATTATTTCAGGCATTATTAGCCATTTTTCATGTGTGGTGTAGGAGTTATGTTTAAATAACTGTCATATTGAGTGTTACAGTATACAGTCATATTGAGTAAAACCTCATTTTTGTATTTGCAAACCATTGAAAAACAACTGTATCTAGTAAAACTCACATGTATTCAACATCACAGGCATTTTTAGACATTTGGCACGTTTGGATTAGGAGTTATGTTGGAATACATTTTTATTGTTTTTTTCGCAATATCTCAGGATTCTAAGTACATCACTGTCAAATTGAGTAACAAATCAAATTTTGTTTTTGCAAACCTTACCAAATGTTTTTTTTTCTGGAAAACCCTCGAAGATGCATTTCTTCAGGCATTATTAGACTATTTGCATGTGTATTTTTGGAGTTATGTCTCAAAAACTGTCATTTTGAGTGTGACCAATATGAGGCCAGTAAAATCTAATATTTGTATTTGTGATTCTTTCCAAAATACCTGATTCTGGTAAAACTTACATAAATTCAATATTAAAGGCTTTTTAAGACAAATTTCGTATTTGGTTTTGGAGTTATGATTATAAACCTTTCATATTTAGTATGACAGTTACACTGTTATATTGAATAAAAAAAACTAACTTGTGTCTTTGCAAACCTTACAAAAATTCATTTTTCTAGTACAACTAACAAAAAAACATATCTCTGGGCATTATTAGCCATTTTGCATGTGTTGTTTAGAAGTTATGTTTGAATACATTTTTATTGCTTTTTTCGCATTATCTCAGGATTCTAAGACTATTATAGTCATATTGAGTAAAAAACTACTTTTTGCATTTGCAAGATTTAAAAAAGCATATGTTTCGAGTAAAACTCCCAAAGATGCATTATTTCAGGCATTATTAGCCATTTTTCATGTGTGGTGTGGGAGTTATGTTTAAATAACTGTCATATTGAGTGTTACAGTATACAGTCATATTGAGTAAAACCTCATTTTTGTATTTGCAAACCATTGAAAAACAACTGTATCTAGTAAAACTCACATGTATTCAACATCACAGGCATTTTTAGACATTTGGCACGTTTGGATTAGGAATTATGTTGGAATACATTTTTATTGCTTTTTTCGCATTATCTCAGGATTCTAAGTACATCACTGTCAAATTGAGTAACAAATCAAATTTTGTTTTTGCAAACCTTACCAAATGTTTTTTTTCTGGAAAACTCTCGAAGATGCATTTCTTCAGGCATTATTAGACTATTTGCATGTGTATTTTTGGAGTTATGTTTCAAAAACTGTCATTTTGAGTGTGACCAATATGAGGCCAGTAAAATCTAATATTTGTATTTGGGATTCTTTCCAAAATACCTGATTCTGGTAAAACTTACATAAATTCAATATTAAAGGCTTTTCAAGACAAATTTCATATTTAGTTTTGGAGTTATTATTATAAACCTTTCATATTTAGTATGACAGTTACACTGTTATATTGAATAAAAAAACTAACTTGTGTCTTTGCAAACCTTACAAAAATTCATTTTTCTAGTACAACTAACAAAAAAACATATCTCTGGGCATTATTAGCCAGTTTGCATGTGTTGTTTAGAAGTTATGTTTGAATACATTTTTATTGCTTTTTTCGCATTATCTCAGGAATGTAAGACTATTATAGTCGTATTGAGTAAAAAACTACTTTTTGCATTTGCAAGATTTAAAAAAGCATATGTTTCGAGTAAAACTCCCAAAGATGCATTATTTCAGGCATTATTAGCCATTTTTCATGTGTGGTGTAGGAGTTATGTTTAAATAACTGTCATATTGAGTGTTACAGTATACAGTCAGATTGAGTAAAACCTCATTTTTGTATTTGCAAACCATTGAAAAACAACTGTATCTAGTAAAACTCACATGTATTCAACATCACAGGCATTTTTAGACATTTGGCACGTTTGGATTAGGAATTATGTTGGAATACATTTTTATTGCTTTTTTCGCATTATCTCAGGATTCTAAGTACATCACTGTCAAATTGAGTAACAAATCAAATTTTGTTTTTGCAAACCTTACCAAATGTTTTTTTTCTGGAAAACTCTCGAAGATGCATTTCTTCAGGCATTATTAGACTATTTGCATGTGTATTTTTGGAGTTATGTTTCAAAAACTGTCATTTTGAGTGTGACCAATATGAGGCCAGTAAAATCTAATATTTGTATTTGGGATTCTTTCCAAAATACCTGATTCTGGTAACTCTTACATAAATTCAATATTAAAGGCTTTTCAAGACAAATTTCATATTTAGTTTTGGAGTTATTATTATAAACCTTTCATATTTAGTATGAGAGTTACACTGTTATATTGAATAAAAAAAACAACTTGTGTCTTTGCAAACCTTACAAAAATAAATTTTTTCTAGTACAACTAACAAAAAAACATATCTCTGGGCATTATTAGCCATTTTGCATCTGTTGTTTAGAAGTTATGTTTGAATACATTTTTATTGCTTTTTTCGCATTATCTCAGGATTCTAAGACTATTATAGTCATATTGAGTAAAAAACTACTTTTTGCATTTGCAAGATTTAAAAAAGCATATGTTTCGAGTAAAACTCCCAAAGATGCATTATTTCAGGCATTATTAGCCATTTTTCATGTGTGGTGTAGGAGTTATGTTTAAATAACTGTCATATTGAGTGTTACAGTATACAGTCATATTGAGTAAAACCTCATTTTTGTATTTGCAAACCATTGAAAAACAACTGTATCTAGTAAAACTCACATGTATTCAACATCACAGGCATTTTTAGACATTTGGCACGTTTGGATTAGGAGTTATGTTGGAATACATTTTTATTGTTTTTTTCGCAATATCTCAGGATTCTAAGTACATCACTGTCAAATTGAGTAACAAATCAAATTTTGTTTTTGCAAACCTTACCAAATGTTTTTTTTTTCTGGAAAACCCTCGAAGATGCATTTCTTCAGGCATTATTAGACTATTTGCATGTGTATTTTTGGAGTTATGTCTCAAAAACTGTCATTTTGAGTGTGACCAATATGAGGCCAGTAAAATCTAATATTTGTATTTGTGATTCTTTCCAAAATACCTGATTCTGGTAAAACTTACATAAATTCAATATTAAAGGCTTTTTAAGACAAATTTCGTATTTGGTTTTGGAGTTATGATTATAAACCTTTCATATTTAGTATGACAGTTACACTGTTATATTGAATAAAAAAAACTAACTTGTGTCTTTGCAAACCTTACAAAAATTCATTTTTCTAGTACAACTAACAAAAAAACATATCTCTGGGCATAATTAGCCATTTTGCATCTGTTGTTTAGAAGTTATGTTTGAATACATTTTTATTGCTTTTTTCGCATTATCTCAGGATTCTAAGACTATTGTAGTCATATTGAGTAAAAAACTACTTTTTGCATTTGCAAGATTTAAAAAAGCATGTGTTTCGAGTAAAACTCCCAAAGATGCATTATTTCAGGCATTATTAGCCATTTTTCATGTTTGGTGTAGGAGTTATGTTTAAATAACTGTCATATTGAGTGTTACAGTATACAGTCATATTGAGTAAAACCTCATTGTAGTATTTGCAAACCATTGAAAAACAACTGTATCTAGTAAAACTCACATGTATTCAATGTCACAGGCATTTTTAGACATTTTGCACGTTTGGATTAGGAATTATGTTGGAATACATTTTTATTGCTTTTTTCGCATTATCTCAGGATTCTAAGACTATTATAGTCATATTGAGTAAAAAACTACTTTTTGCATTTGCAAGATTTAAAAAAGCATATGTTTCGAGTAAAACTCCCAAAGATGCATTATTTCAGGCATTATTAGCCATTTTTCATGTGTGGTGTAGGAGTTATGTTTAAATAACTGTCATATTGAGTGTTACAGTATACAGTCATATTGAGTAAAACCTCATTTTTGTATTTGCAAACCATTGAAAAACAACTGTATCTAGTAAAACTCACATGTATTCAACATCACAGGCATTTTTAGACATTTGGCACGTTTGGATTAGGAATTATGTTGGAATACATTTTTATTGCTCTTTTCGCATTATCTCAGGATTCTAAGTACATCACTGTCAAATTGAGTAACAAATCAAATTTTGTTTTTGCAAACCTTACCAAATGTTTTTTTTTTTTCAGGAAAACTCTCGAAGGTGCATTTCTTCAGGCATTATTAGACATTTTGCATGTATATTTTTGGAGTTATGTTTCAAAAACTGTCATTTTGAGTGTGACCAATATGAGGCCAGTAAAATCTAATATTTGTATTTGTGATTCTTTCCAAAATACCTGATTCTGGTAAAACTTACATAAATTCAATATTAAAGGCTTTTTAAGACAAATTTCATATTTGGTTTTGGAGTTATGATTATAAACCTTTCATATTTAGTATGACAGTTACACTGTTATATTGAATAAAAAAAACTAACTTGTGTCTTTGCAAACCTTACAAAAATTCATTTTTCTAGTACAACTAACAAAAAAACATATCTCTGGGCATTATTAGCCATTTTGCATGTGTTTTTTAGAAGTTATGTTTGAATACATTTTATTGCTTTTTTCGCATTATCTCAGGAGTGTAAGACTATTGTAGTCATATTGAGTAAAAAACTACTTTTTGCATTTGCAAGATTTAAAAAAGCATATGTTTCGAGTAAAACTCCCAAAGATGCATTATTTCAGGCATTATTAGCCATTTTTCATGTGTGGTGTAGGAGTTATGTTTAAATAACTGTCATATTGGGTGTTACAGTATACAGTCATATTGAGTAAAACCTCATTTTTGTATTTGCAAACCATTGAAAAACAACTGTATCTAGTAAAACTCACATGTATTCAACATCAGAGGCATTTTTAGACATTTGGCACGTTTGGATTTAGAATTATGTTGGAATACATTTTTATTGCTTTTTTCGCATTATCTCAGGATTCTAAGTACATCACTGTCAAATTGAGTAACAAATCAAATTTTGTTTTTGCAAACCTTACCAAATGTTTTTTTTTTCTGGAAAACCCTCGAAGATGCATTTCTTCAGGCATTATTAGACTATTTGCATGTGTATTTTTGGAGTTATGTCTCAAAAACTGTCATTTTGAGTGTGACCAATATGAGGCCAGTAAAATCTAATATTTGTATTTGTGATTCTTTCCAAAATACCTGATTCTGGTAAAACTTACATAAATTCAATATTAAAGGCTTTTTAAGACAAATTTCATATTTGGTTTTGGAGTTATGATTATAAACCTTTCATATTTAGTATGACAGTTACACTGTTATATTGAATAAAAAAACTAACTTGTGTCTTTGCAAACCTTACAAAAATTCATTTTTCTAGTACAACTAACAAAAAAACATATCTCTGGGCATTATTAGCCATTTTGCATGTGTTGTTTAGAAGTTATGTTTGAATACATTTTTATTGCTTTTTTCGCATTATCTCAGGATTCTAAGACTATTATAGTCATATTGAGTAAAAAACTACTTTTTGCATTTGCAAGATTTAAAAAAGCATATGTTTCGAGTAAAACTCCCAAAGATGCATTATTTCAGGCATTATTAGCCATTTTTCATGTGTGGTGTAGGAGTTATGTTTAAATAACTGTCATATTGAGTGTTACAGTATACAGTCATATTGAGTAAAACCTCATTGTAGTATTTGCAAACCATTGAAAAACAACTGTATCTAGTAAAACTCACATGTATTCAATGTCACAGGCATTTTTAGACATTTTGCACGTTTGGATTAGGAATTATGTTGGAATACATTTTTATTGCTTTTTTCGCATTATCTCAGGATTCTAAGTACATCACTGTCAAATTGAGTAACAAATCAAATTTTGTTTTTGCAAACCTTAACAAATGTTTTTTTTCTGGAAAACTCTCGAAGATGCATTTCTTCAGGCATTATTAGACTATTTGCATGTGTATTTTTGGAGTTATGTTTCAAAAACTGTCATTTTGAGTGTGACCAATATGAGGCCTTTAAAATCTAATATTTGTATTTGGGATTCTTTCAAAAATACCTGATTCTGGTAACTCTTACATAAATTCAATATTAAAGGCTTTTCAAGACAAATTTCATATTTAGTTTTGGAGTTATTATTATAAACCTTTCATATTTAGTATGACAGTTACACTGTTATATTGAATAAAAAAACTAACTTGTGTCTTTGCAAACCTTACAAAAATTCATTTTTCTAGTACAACTAACAAAAAAACATATCTCTGGGCATTATTAGCCAGTTTGCATGTGTTGTTTAGAAGTTATATTTGGATACATTTTTATTGCTTTTTTCGCATTATCTCAGGATTCTAAGACTATTATAGCCATATTGAGTAAAAAACTACTTTTTGCATTTGCAAGATTTAAAAAAGCATATGTTTCGAGTAAAACTCCCAAAGATGCATTATTTCAGGCATTATCAGCCATTTTTCATGTGTGGTGTAGGAGTTATGTTTAAATAACTGTCATATTGAGTGTTACAGTATACAGTCATATTGAGTAAAACCTCATTTTTGTATTTGCAAACCATTGAAAAACAACTGTGTCTAGTAAAACTCACATGTATTCAACATCACAGGCATTTTTAGACATTTGGCACGTTTGGATTAGGAATTATGTTGGAATACATTTTTATTGTTTTTTTCGCATTATCTCAGGATTCTAAGTACATCACTGTCAAATTGAGTAACAAATCAAATTTTGTTTTTGCAAACCTTACCAAATGTTTTTTTTTCTGGAAAACCCTCGAAGATGCATTTCTTCAGGCATTATTAGACTATTTGCATGTGTATTTTTGGAGTTATGTCTCAAAAACTGTCATTTTGAGTGTGACCAATATGAGGCCAGTAAAATCTAATATTTGTATTTGTGATTCTTTCCAAAATACCTGATTCTGGTAAAACTTACATAAATTCAATATTAAAGGCTTTTTAAGACAAATTTCATATTTGGTTTTGGAGTTATGATTATAAACCTTTCATATTTAGTATGACAGTTACACTGTTATATTGAATAAAAAAAACTAACTTGTGTCTTTGCAAACCTTACAAAAATTCATTTTTCTAGTACAACTAACAAAAAAACATATCTCTGGGCATTATTAGCCATTTTGTATCTGTTGTTTAGAAGTTATGTTTGAATACATTTTTATTGCTTTTTTCGCATTATCTCAGGAATGTAAGACTATTATAGTCGTATTGAGTAAAAAACTACTTTTTGCATTTGCAAGATTTAAAAAAGCATATGTTTCGAGTAAAACTCCCAAAGATGCATTATTTCAGGCATTATTAGCCATTTTTCATGTGTGGTGTAGGAGTTATGTTTAAATAACTGTCATATTGAGTGTTACAGTATACAGTCAGATTGAGTAAAACCTCATTTTTGTATTTGCAAACCATTGAAAAACAACTGTATCTAGTAAAACTCACATGTATTCAACATCACAGGCATTTTTAGACATTTGGCACGTTTGGATTAGGAATTATGTTGGAATACATTTTTATTGCTTTTTTCGCATTATCTCAGGATTCTAAGTACATCACTGTCAAATTGAGTAACAAATCAAATTTTGTTTTTGCAAACCTTACCAAATGTTTTTTTTTCTGGAAAACCCTCGAAGATGCATTTCTTCAGGCATTATTAGACCATTTGCATGTGTATTTTTGGAGTTATGTCTCAAAAACTGTCATTTTGAGTGTGACCAATATGAGGCCAGTAAAATCTAATATTTGTATTTGTGATTCTTTCCAAAATACCTGATTCTGGTAAAACTTACATAAATTCAATATTAAAGGCTTTTTAAGACAAATTTCATATTTGGTTTTGGAGTTATGATTATAAACCTTTCATATTTAGTATGACAGTTACACTGTTATATTGAATAAAAAAACTAACTTGTGTCTTTGCAAACCTTACAAAAATTCATTTTTCTAGTACAACTAACAAAAAAAACATATCTCTGGGCATTATTAGCCATTTTGCATGTGTTGTTTAGAAGTTATGTTTGGATACATTTTTATTGCTTTTTTCGCATTATCTCAGGATTCTAAGACTATTATAGCCATATTGAGTAAAAAACTACTTTTTGCATTTGCAAGATTTAAAAAAGCATATGTTTCGAGTAAAACTCCCAAAGATGCATTATTTCAGGCATTATCAGCCATTTTTCATGTGTGGTGTAGGAGTTATGTTTAAATAACTGTCATATTGAGTGTTACAGTATACAGTCATATTGAGTAAAACCTCATTTTTGTATTTGCAAACCATTTAAAAACAACTGTATCTAGTAAAACTCACATGTATTCAATATCACAGGCATTTTTAGACATTTTGCATGTTTAGATTAATAATTATGTTGGAATACATTTGTATTGCTTTTTTCGCATTATCTCAGGATTCCAAGTACATTACTGTCAAATTGAGTAACAAATCAAATTTTGTTTTTGAAAACCTTACCAAATGTTTTTTTTTCTGGAAAACCCTCGAAGATGCATTTCTTCAGGCATTATTAGACTATTTACATGTGTATTTTTGGAGTTATGTCTCAAAAACTGTCATTTTGAGTGTGACCAATATGAGGCCAGTAAAATCTAATATTTGTATTTGTGATTCTTTCCAAAATACCTGATTCTGGTAAAACTTACATAAATTCAATATTAAAGGCTTTTTAAGACAAATTTCATATTTGGTTTTGGAGTTATGATTATAAACCTTTCATATTTAGTATGACAGTTACACTGTTATATTGAATAAAAAAACTAACTTGTGTCTTTGCAAACCTTACAAAAATTCATTTTTCTAGTACAACTAACAAAAAAACATATCTCTGGGCATTATTAGCCATTTTGCATGTGTTGTTTAGAAGTTATGTTTGAATACATTTTTATTGCTTTTTTCGCATTATCTCAGGAATGTAAGACTATTATAGTCGTATTGAGTAAAAAACTACTTTTTGCATTTGCAAGATTTAAAAAAGCATATGTTTCGAGTAAAACTCCCAAAGATGCATTATTTCAGGCATTATTAGCCATTTTTCATGTGTGGTGTAGGAGTTATGTTTAAATAACTGTCATATTGAGTGTTACAGTATACAGTCAGATTGAGTAAAACCTCATTTTTGTATTTGCAAACCATTGAAAAACAACTGTATCTAGTAAAACTCACATGTATTCAACATCACAGGCATTTTTAGACATTTGGCACGTTTGGATTAGGAATTATGTTGGAATACATTTTTATTGCTTTTTTCGCATTATCTCAGGATTCTAAGTACATCACTGTCAAATTGAGTAACAAATCAAATTTTGTTTTTGCAAACCTTACCAAATGTTTTTTTTTCTGGAAAACCCTCGAAGATGCATTTCTTCAGGCATTATTAGACCATTTGCATGTGTATTTTTGGAGTTATGTCTCAAAAACTGTCATTTTGAGTGTGACCAATATGAGGCCAGTAAAATCTAATATTTGTATTTGTGATTCTTTCCAAAATACCTGATTCTGGTAAAACTTACATAAATTCAATATTAAAGGCTTTTTAAGACAAATTTCATATTTGGTTTTGGAGTTATGATTATAAACCTTTCATATTTAGTATGACAGTTACACTGTTATATTGAATAAAAAAACTAACTTGTGTCTTTGCAAACCTTACAAAAATTCATTTTTCTAGTACAACTAACAAAAAAAACATATCTCTGGGCATTATTAGCCATTTTGCATGTGTTGTTTAGAAGTTATGTTTGGATACATTTTTATTGCTTTTTTCGCATTATCTCAGGATTCTAAGACTATTATAGCCATATTGAGTAAAAAACTACTTTTTGCATTTGCAAGATTTAAAAAAGCATATGTTTCGAGTAAAACTCCCAAAGATGCATTATTTCAGGCATTATCAGCCATTTTTCATGTGTGGTGTAGGAGTTATGTTTAAATAACTGTCATATTGAGTGTTACAGTATACAGTCATATTGAGTAAAACCTCATTTTTGTATTTGCAAACCATTTAAAAACAACTGTATCTAGTAAAACTCACATGTATTCAATATCACAGGCATTTTTAGACATTTTGCATGTTTAGATTAATAATTATGTTGGAATACATTTGTATTGCTTTTTTCGCATTATCTCAGGATTCCAAGTACATTACTGTCAAATTGAGTAACAAATCAAATTTTGTTTTTGAAAACCTTACCAAATGTTTTTTTTTCTGGAAAACCCTCGAAGATGCATTTCTTCAGGCATTATTAGACTATTTACATGTGTATTTTTGGAGTTATGTCTCAAAAACTGTCATTTTGAGTGTGACCAATATGAGGCCAGTAAAATCTAATATTTGTATTTGTGATTCTTTCCAAAATACCTGATTCTGGTAAAACTTACATAAATTCAATATTAAAGGCTTTTTAAGACAAATTTCATATTTGGTTTTGGAGTTATGATTATAAACCTTTCATATTTAGTATGACAGTTACACTGTTATATTGAATAAAAAAACTAACTTGTGTCTTTGCAAACCTTACAAAAATTCATTTTTCTAGTACAACTAACAAAAAAACATATCTCTGGGCATTATTAGCCATTTTGCATGTGTTGTTTAGAAGTTATGTTTGAATACATTTTTATTGCTTTTTTCGCATTATCTCAGGATTCTAAGACTATTATAGTCATATTGAGTAAAAAACTACTTTTTGCATTTGCAAGATTTAAAAAAGCATATGTTTCGAGTAAAACTCCCAAAGATGCATTATTTCAGGCATTATTAGCCATTTTTCATGTGTGGTGTAGGAGTTATGTTTAAATAACTGTCATATTGAGTGTTACAGTATACAGTCATATTGAGTAAAACCTCATTGTAGTATTTGCAAACCATTGAAAAACAACTGTATCTAGTAAAACTCACATGTATTCAATGTCACAGGCATTTTTAGACATTTTGCACGTTTGGATTAGGAATTATGTTGGAATACATTTTTATTGCTTTTTTCGCATTATCTCAGGATTCTAAGTACATCACTGTCAAATTGAGTAACAAATCAAATTTTGTTTTTGCAAACCTTAACAAATGTTTTTTTTCTGGAAAACTCTCGAAGATGCATTTCTTCAGGCATTATTAGACTATTTGCATGTGTATTTTTGGAGTTATGTTTCAAAAACTGTCATTTTGAGTGTGACCAATATGAGGCCAGTAAAATCTAATATTTGTATTTGGGATTCTTTCAAAAATACCTGATTCTGGTAACTCTTACATAAATTCAATATTAAAGGCTTTTCAAGACAAATTTCATATTTAGTTTTGGAGTTATTATTATAAACCTTTCATATTTAGTATGACAGTTACACTGTTATATTGAATAAAAAAAACAACTTGTGTCTTTGCAAACCTTACAAAAATTCATTTTTCTAGTACAACTAACAAAAAAACATATCTCTGGGCATTATTAGCCATTTTGCATGTGTTGTTTAGAAGTTATGTTTGAATACATTTTTATTGCTTTTTTCGCATTATCTCAGGATTCTAAGACTATTATAGTCATATTGAGTAAAAAACTACTTTTTGCATTTGCAAGATTTAAAAAAGCATATGTTTCGAGTAAAACTCCCAAAGATGCATTATTTCAGGCATTATTAGCCATTTTTCATGTGTGGTGTAGGAGTTATGTTTAAATAACTGTCATATTGAGTGTTACAGTATACAGTCATATTGAGTAAAACCTCATTGTAGTATTTGCAAACCATTGAAAAACAACTGTATCTAGTAAAACTCACATGTATTCAATGTCACAGGCATTTTTAGACATTTTGCACGTTTGGATTAGGAATTATGTTGGAATACATTTTTATTGCTTTTTTCGCATTATCTCAGGATTCTAAGTACATCACTGTCAAATTGAGTAACAAATCAAATTTTGTTTTTGCAAACCTTAACAAATGTTTTTTTTCTGGAAAACTCTCGAAGATGCATTTCTTCAGGCATTATTAGACTATTTGCATGTGTATTTTTGGAGTTATGTTTCAAAAACTGTCATTTTGAGTGTGACCAATATGAGGCCAGTAAAATCTAATATTTGTATTTGGGATTCTTTCAAAAATACCTGATTCTGGTAACTCTTACATAAATTCAATATTAAAGGCTTTTCAAGACAAATTTCATATTTAGTTTTGGAGTTATTATTATAAACCTTTCATATTTAGTATGACAGTTACACTGTTATATTGAATAAAAAAACTAACTTGTGTCTTTGCAAACCTTACAAAAATTCATTTTTCTAGTACAACTAACAAAAAAACATATCTCTGGGCATTATTAGCCAGTTTGCATGTGTTGTTTAGAAGTTATATTTGGATACATTTTTATTGCTTTTTTCGCATTATCTCAGGATTCTAAGACTATTATAGCCATATTGAGTAAAAAACTACTTTTTGCATTTGCAAGATTTAAAAAAGCATATGTTTCGAGTAAAACTCCCAAAGATGCATTATTTCAGGCATTATTAGCCATTTTTCATGTGTGGTGTAGGAGTTATGTTTAAATAACTGTCATATTGAGTGTTACAGTATACAGTCAGATTGAGTAAAACCTCATTTTTGTATTTGCAAACCATTGAAAAACAACTGTATCTAGTAAAACTCACATGTATTCAACATCACAGGCATTTTTAGACATTTGGCACGTTTGGATTAGGAATTATGTTGGAATACATTTTTATTGCTCTTTTCGCATTATCTCAGGATTCTAAGTACATCACTGTCAAATTGAGTAACAAATCAAATTTTGTTTTTGCAAACCTTACCAAATGTTTTTTTTTTCTGGAAAACCCTCGAAGATGCATTTCTTCAGGCATTATTAGACCATTTGCATGTGTATTTTTGGAGTTATGTCTCAAAAACTGTCATTTTGAGTGTGACCAATATGAGGCCAGTAAAATCTAATATTTGTATTTGTGATTCTTTCCAAAATACCTGATTCTGGTAAAACTTACATAAATTCAATATTAAAGGCTTTTTAAGACAAATTTCATATTTGGTTTTGGAGTTATGATTATAAACCTTTCATATTTAGTATGACAGTTACACTGTTATATTGAATAAAAAAACTAACTTGTGTCTTTGCAAACCTTACAAAAATTCATTTTTCTAGTACAACTAACAAAAAAACATATCTCTGGGCATTATTAGCCATTTTGCATGTGTTGTTTAGAAGTTATGTTTGGATACATTTTTATTGCTTTTTTCGCATTATCTCAGGATTCTAAGACTATTATAGCCATATTGAGTAAAAAACTACTTTTTGCATTTGCAAGATTTAAAAAAGCATATGTTTCGAGTAAAACTCCCAAAGATGCATTATTTCAGGCATTATCAGCCATTTTTCATGTGTGGTGTAGGAGTTATGTTTAAATAACTGTCATATTGAGTGTTACAGTATACAGTCATATTGAGTAAAACCTCATTTTTGTATTTGCAAACCATTGAAAAACAACTGTATCTAGTAAAACTCACATGTATTCAATATCACAGGCATTTTTAGACATTTTGCATGTTTAGATTAATAATTATGTTGGAATACATTTGTATTGCTTTTTTCGCATTATCTCAGGATTCCAAGTACATTACTGTCAAATTGAGTAACAAATCAAATTTTGTTTTTGAAAACCTTACCAAATGTTTTTTTTTCTGGAAAACCCTCGAAGATGCATTTCTTCAGGCATTATTAGACTATTTGCATGTGTATTTTTGGAGTTATGTCTCAAAAACTGTCATTTTGAGTGTGACCAATATGAGGCCAGTAAAATCTAATATTTGTATTTGTGATTCTTTCCAAAATACCTGATTCTGGTAAAACTTACATAAATTCAATATTAAAGGCTTTTTAAGACAAATTTCATATTTGGTTTTGGAGTTATGATTATAAACCTTTCATATTTAGTATGACAGTTACACTGTTATATTGAATAAAAAAACTAACTTGTGTCTTTGCAAACCTTACAAAAATTCATTTTTCTAGTACAACTAACAAAAAAACATATCTCTGGGCATTATTAGCCATTTTGCATGTGTTGTTTAGAAGTTATGTTTGAATACATTTTTATTGCTTTTTTCGCATTATCTCAGGATTCTAAGACTATGATAGTCATATTGAGTAAAAAACTACTTTTTGCATTTCCAAGATTTAAAAAAGCATATGTTTCGAGTAAAACTCCCAAAGATGCATTATTTCAGGCATTATTAGCCATTTTTCATGTGTGGTGTAGGAGTTATGTTTAAATAACTGTCATATTGGGTGTTACAGTATACAGTCATATTGAGTAAAACCTCATTTTTGTATTTGCAAACCATTGAAAAACAACTGTATCTAGTAAAACTCACATGTATTCAACATCACAGGCATTTTTAGACATTTGGCACGTTTGGATTAGGAATTATGTTGGAATACATTTTTATTGCTTTTTTCGCATTATCTCAGGATTCTAAGTACATCACTGTCAAATTGAGTAACAAATCAAATTTTGTTTTTGCAAACCTTACCAAATGTTTTTTTTTCTGGAAAACCCTCGAAGATGCATTTCTTCAGGCATTATTAGACCATTTGCATGTGTATTTTTGGAGTTATGTCTCAAAAACTGTCATTTTGAGTGTGACCAATATGAGGCCAGTAAAATCTAATTTTTGTATTTGTGATTCTTTCCAAAATACCTGATTCTGGTAAAACTTACATAAATTCAATATTAAAGGCTTTTTAAGACAAATTTCATATTTGGTTTTGGAGTTATGATTATAAACCTTTCATATTTAGTATGATAGTTACACTGTTATATTGAATAAAAAAACTAACTTGTGTCTTTGCAAACCTTACAAAAATTCATTTTTCTAGTACAACTAACAAAAAAACATATCTCTGGGCATTATTAGCCATTTTGCATGTGTTGTTTAGAAGTTATGTTTGAATACATTTTTATTGCTTTTTTCGCATTATCTCAGGATTCTAAGACTATTATAGTCATATTGAGTAAAAAACTACTTTTTGCATTTGCAAGATTTAAAAAAGGATATATTTCGAGTAAAACTCCCAAAGATGCATTATTTCAGGCATTATTAGCCATTTTTCATGTGTGGTGTAGGAGTTATGTTTAAATAACTGTCATATTGAGTGTTACAGTATACAGTCATATTGAGTAAAACCTCATTTTTGTATTTGCAAACCATTGAAAAACAACTGTATCTAGTAAAACTCACATGTATTCAACATCACAGGCATTTTTAGACATTTGGCACGTTTGGATTAGGAATTATGTTGGAATACATTTTTATTGCTTTTTTCGCATTATCTCAGGATTCTAAGTACATCACTGTCAAATTGAGTAACAAATCAAATTTTGTTTTTGCAAACCTTACCAAATGTTTTTTTTTCTGGAAAACCCTCGAAGATGCATTTCTTCAGGCATTATTAGACTATTTGCATGTGTATTTTTGGAGTTATGTCTCAAAAACTGTCATTTTGAGTGTGACCAATATGAGGCCAGTAAAATCTAATATTTGTATTTGTGATTCTTTCCAAAATACCTGATTCTGGTAAAACTTACATAAATTCAATATTAAAGGCTTTTAAAGACAAATTTCATATTTGGTTTTGGAGTTATGATTATAAACCTTTCATATTTAGTATGACAGTTACACTGTTATATTGAATAAAAAAACTAACTTGTGTCTTTGCAAACCTTACAAAAATTCATTTTTCTAGTACAACTAACAAAAAAACATATCTCTGGGCATTATTAGCCATTTTGCATGTGTTGTTTAGAAGTTATGTTTGGATACATTTTTATTGCTTTTTTCGCATTATCTCAGGATTCTAAAACTATTATAGCCATATTGAGTAAAAAACTACTTTTTGCATTTGCAAGATTTAAAAAAGCATATGTTTCGAGTAAAACTCCCAAAGATGCATTATTTCAGGCATTATCAGCCATTTTTCATGTGTGGTGTAGGAGTTATGTTTAAATAACTGTCATATTGAGTGTTACAGTATACAGTCATATTGAGTAAAACCTCATTTTTGTATTTGCAAACCATTGAAAAACAACTGTATCTAGTAAAACTCACATGTATTCAACATCACAGGCATTTTTAGACATTTGGCACGTTTGGATTAGGAATTATGTTGGAATACATTTTTATTGTTTTTTTCGCATTATCTCAGGATTCTAAGTACATCACTGTCAAATTGAGTAACAAATCAAATTTTGTTTTTGCAAACCTTACCAATTGTTTTTTTTTCTGGAAAACCCTCGAAGATGCATTTCTTCAGGCATTATTAGACTATTTGCATGTGTATTTTTGGAGTTATGTCTCAAAAACTGTCATTTTGAGTGTGAACAATATGAGGCCAGTAAAATCTAATATTTGTATTTGTGATTCTTTCCAAAATACCTGATTCTGGTAAAACTTACATAAATTCAATATTAAAGGCTTTTAAAGACAAATTTCATATTTGGTTTTGGAGTTATGATTATAAACCTTTCATATTTAGTATGACAGTTACACTGTTATATTGAATAAAAAAAACTAACTTGTGTCTTTGCAAACCTTACAAAAATTCATTTTTCTAGTACAACTAACAAAAAAACATATCTCTGGGCATTATTAGCCATTTTGCATGTGTTTTTTAGAAGTTATGTTTGAATACATTTTATTGCTTTTTTCGCATTATCTCAGGAGTGTAAGACTATTGTAGTCATATTGAGAAAAAAACTACTTTTTGCATTTGCAAGATTTAAAAAAGCATATGTTTCGAGTAAAACTCCCAAAGATGCATTATTTCAGGCATTATTAGCCATTTTTCATGTGTGGTGTAGGAGTTATGTTTAAATAACTGTCATATTGGGTGTTACAGTATACAGTCATATTGAGTAAAACCTCATTTTTGTATTTGCAAACCATTGAAAAACAACTGTATCTAGTAAAACTCACATGTATTCAACATCACAGGCATTTTTAGACATTTGGCACGTTTGGATTAGGAATTATGTTGGAATACATTTTTATTGCTTTTTTCGCATTATCTCAGGATTCTAAGTACATCACTGTCAAATTGAGTAACAAATCAAATTTTGTTTTTGCAAACCTTACCAAATGTTTTTTTTTTCTGGAAAACCCTCGAAGATGCATTTCTTCAGGCATTATTAGACCATTTGCATGTGTATTTTTGGAGTTATGTCTCAAAAACTGTCATTTTGAGTGTGACCAATATGAGGCCAGTAACATCTAATATTTGTATTTGTGATTCTTTCCAAAATACCTGATTCTGGTAAAACTTACATAAATTCAATATTAAAGGCTTTTTAAGACAAATTTCATATTTGGTTTTGGAGTTATGATTATAAACCTTTCATATTTAGTATGATAGTTACACTGTTATATTGAATAAAAAAACTAACTTGTTTCTTTGCAAACCTTACAAAAATTCATTTTTCTAGTACAACTAACAAAAAAACATATCTCTGGGCATTATTAGCCATTTTGCATGTGTTTTTTAGAAGTTATGTTTGAATACATTTTATTGCTTTTTTCGCATTATCTCAGGAGTGTAAGACTAGTGTAGTCATATTGAGTAAAAAACTACTTTTTGCATTTGCAAGATTTAAAAAAGCATATGTTTCGAGTAAAACTCCCAAAGATGCATTATTTCAGGCATTATTAGCCATTTTTCATGTGTGGTGTAGGAGTTATGTTTAAATAACTGTCATATTGGGTGTTACAGTATACAGTCATATTGAGTAAAACCTCATTTTTGTATTTGCAAACCATTGAAAAACAACTGTATCTAGTAAAACTCACATGTATTCAACATCACAGGCATTTTTAGACATTTGGCACGTTTGGATTAGGAATTATGTTGGAATACATTTTTATTGCTTTTTTCACATTATCTCAGGATTCTAAGTACATCACTGTCAAATTGAGTAACAAATCAAATTTTGTTTTTGCAAACCTTACCAAATGTTTTTTTTCTGGAAAACCCTCGAAGATGCATTTCTTCAGGCATTATTAGACTATTTGCATGTGTATTTTTGGAGTTATGTCTCAAAAACTGTCATTTTGAGTGTGACCAATATGAGGCCAGTAAAATCTAATATTTGTATTTGTGATTCTTTCCAAAATACCTGATTCTGGTAAAACTTACATAAATTCAATATTAAAGGCTTTTTAAGACAAATTTCATATTTGGTTTTGGAGTTAAGATTATAAACCTTTCATATTTAGTATGACAGTTACACTGTTATATTGAATAAAAAAACTAACTTTTGTCTTTGCAAACCTTACAAAAATTCATTTTTCTAGTACAACTAACAAAAAAACATATCTCTGGGCATTATTAGCCATTTTGCATGTGTTGTTTAGAAGTTATGTTTGAATACATTTGTATTGCTTTTTTCGCATTATCTCAGGATTCTAAGACTATTATAGTCATATTGAGTAAAAAACTACTTTTTGCATTTGCAAGATTTAAAAAAGCATATGTTTCGAGTAAAACTCCCAAAGATGCATTATTTCAGGCATTATTAGCCATTTTTCATGTGTGGTGTAGGAGTTATGTTTAAATAACTGTCATATTGAGTGTTACAGTATACAGTCATATTGAGTAAAACCTCATTTTTGTATTTGCAAACCATTGAAAAACAACTGTATCTAGTAAAACTCACATGTATTCAACATCACAGGCATTTTTAGACATTTGGCACGTTTGGATTAGGAATTATGTTGGAATACATTTTTATTGCTTTTTTCGCATTATCTCAGGATTCTAAGTACATCACTGTCAAATTGAGTAACAAATCAAATTTTGTTTTTGCAAACCTTACCAAATGTTTTTTTTTTCTGGAAAACCCTCGAAGATGCATTTCTTCAGGCATTATTAGACATTTTGCATGTGTATTTTTGGAGTTATGTCTCAAAAACTGTCATTTTGAGTGTGACCAATATGAGGCCAGTAAAATCTAATATTTGTATTTGTGATTCTTTCCAAAATACCTGATTCTGGTAAAACTTACATAAATTCAATATTAAAGGCTTTTTAAGACAAATTTCATATTTGGTTTTGGAGTTATGATTATAAACCTTTCATATTTAGTATGACAGTTACACTGTTATATTGAATAAAAAAAACTAACTTGTGTCTTTGCAAACCTTACAAAAATTCATTTTTCTAGTACAACTAACAAAAAAACATATCTCTGGGCATTATTAGCCATTTTGCATGTGTTTTTTAGAAGTTATGTTTGAATACATTTTATTGCTTTTTTCGCATCATCTCAGGAGTGTAAGACTATTGTAGTCATATTGAGTAAAAAACTACTTTTTGCATTTGCAAGATTTAAAAAAGCATATGTTTCGAGTAAAACTCCCAAAGATGCATTATTTCAGGCATTATTAGCCATTTTTCATGTGTGGTGTAGGAGTTATGTTTAAATAACTGTCATATTGGGTGTTACAGTATACAGTCATATTGAGTAAAACCTCATTTTTGTATTTGCAAACCATTGAAAAACAACTGTATCTAGTAAAACTCACATGTATTCAACATCACAGGCATTTTTAGACATTTGGCACGTTTGGATTAGGAATTATGTTGGAATACATTTTTATTGCTTTTTTAGCATTATCTCAGGATTCTAAGTACATCACTGTCAAATTGAGTAACAAATCAAATTTTGTTTTTGCAAACCTTACCAAATGTTTTTTTTTCTGGAAAACCCTCGAAGATGCATTTCTTCAGGCATTATTAGACTATTTGCATGTGTATTTTTGGAGTTATGTCTCAAAAACTGTCATTTTGAGTGTGACCAATATGAGGCCAGTAAAATCTAATATTTGTATTTGTGATTCTTTCCAAAATACCTGATTCTGATAAAACTTACATAAATTCAATATTAAAGGCTTTTTAAGACAAATTTCATATTTGGTTTTGGAGTTATGATTATAAACCTTTCATATTTAGTATGACAGTTACACTGTTATATTGAATAAAAAAACTAACTTGTGTCTTTGCAAACCTTACAAAAATTCATTTTTCTAGTACAACTAACAAAAAAACATATCTCTGGGCATTATTAGCCATTTTGCATGTGTTGTTTAGAAGTTATGTTTGAATACATTTTTATTGCTTTTTTCGCATTATCTCAGGATTCTAAGACTATTATAGTCATATTGAGTAAAAAACTACTTTTTGCATTTGCAAGATTTAAAAAAGCATATGTTTCGAGTAAAACTCCCAAAGATGCATTATTTCAGGCATTATTAGCCATTTTTCATGTGTGGTGTAGGAGTTATGTTTAAATAACTGTCATATTGAGTGTTACAGTATACAGTCATATTGAGTAAAACCTCATTGTAGTATTTGCAAACCATTGAAAAACAACTGTATCTAGTAAAACTCACATGTATTCAATGTCACAGGCATTTTTAGACATTTTGCACTTTGGATTAGGAATTATGTTGGAATACATTTTTATTGCTTTTTTCGCATTATCTCAGGATTCTAAGTACATCACTGTCAAATTGAGTAACAAATCAAATTTTGTTTTTGCAAACCTTAACAAATGTTTTTTTTTCTGGAAAACTCTCGAAGATGCATTTCTTCAGGCATTATTAGACATTTTTCATGTGTGGTGTAGGAGTTATGTTTAAATAACTGTCATATTGAGTGTTACAGTATACAGTCATATTGAGTAAAACCTCATTTTTGTATTTGCAAACCATTGAAAAACAACTGTATCTAGTAAAACTCACATGTATTCAACATCACAGGCATTTTTAGACATTTGGCACGTTTGGATTAGGAATTATGTTGGAATACATTTTTATTGCTTTTTTCGCATTATCTCAGGATTCTAAGTACATCACTGTCAAATTGAGTAACAAATCAAATTTTGTTTTTGCAAACCTTACCAAATGTTTTTTTTTCTGGAAAACCCTCGAAGATGCATTTCTTCAGGCATTATTAGACTATTTGCATGTGTATTTTTGGAGTTATGTCTCAAAAACTGTCATTTTGAGTGTGACCAATATGAGGCCAGTAAAATCTAATATTTGTATTTGTGATTCTTTCCAAAATACCTGATTCTGGTAAAACTTACATAAATTCAATATTAAAGGCTTTTAAAGACAAATTTCATATTTGGTTTTGGAGTTATGATTATAAACCTTTCATATTTAGTATGACAGTTACACTGTTATATTGAATAAAAAAACTAACTTGTGTCTTTGCAAACCTTACAAAAATTCATTTTTCTAGTACAACTAACAAAAAAACATATCTCTGGGCATTATTAGCCATTTTGCATGTGTTGTTTAGAAGTTATGTTTGGATACATTTTTATTGCTTTTTTTGCATTATCTCAGGATTCTAAGACTATTATAGCCATATTGAGTAAAAAACTACTTTTTGCATTTGCAAGATTTAAAAAAGCATATGTTTCGAGTAAAACTCCCAAAGATGCATTATTTCAGGCATTATCAGCCATTTTTCATGTGTGGTGTAGGAGTTATGTTTAAATAACTGTCATATTGAGTGTTACAGTATACAGTCATATTGAGTAAAACCTCATTTTTGTATTTGCAAACCATTGAAAAACAACTGTAATTAGTAAAACTCACATGTATTCAACATCACAGGCATTTTTAGACATTTGGCACGTTTGGATTAGGAATTATGTTGGAATACATTTTTATTGTTTTTTTCGCATTATCTCAGGATTCTAAGTACATCACTGTCAAATTGAGTAACAAATCAAATTTTGTTTTTGCAAACCTTACCAAATGTTTTTTTTTCTGGAAAACCCTCGAAGATGCATTTCTTCAGGCATTATTAGACTATTTGCATGTGTATTTTTGGAGTTATGTCTCAAAAACTGTCATTTTGAGTGTGACCAATATGAGGCCAGTAAAATCTAATATTTGTATTTGTGATTCTTTCCAAAATACCTGATTCTGGTAAAACTTACATACATTCAATATTAAAGGCTTTTTAAGACAAATTTCATATTTGGTTTTGGAGTTATGATTATAAACCTTTCATATTTAGTATGACAGTTACACTGTTATATTGAATAAAAAAAACTAACTTGTGTCTTTGCAAACCTTACAAAAATTCATTTGTCTAGTACAACTAACAAAAAAACATATCTCTGGGCATTATTAGCCATTTTGCATCTGTTGTTTACAAGTTATGTTTGAATACATTTTTATTGCTTTTTTCGCATTATCTCAGGATTCTAAGACTATTATAGTCATATTGAGTAAAAAACTACTTTTTGCATTTGCAAGATTCAAAAAAGCATATGTTTCGAGTAAAACTCCCAAAGATGCATTATTTCAGGCATTATTAGCCATTTTTCATGTGTGGTGTAGGAGTTATGTTTAAATAACTGTCATATTGAGTGTTACAGTATACAGTCATATTGAGTAAAACCTCATTGTAGTATTTGCAAACCATTGAAAAACAACTGTATCTAGTAAAACTCACATGTATTCAATGTCACAGGCATTTTTAGACATTTTGCACGTTTGGATTAGGAATTATGTTGGAATACATTTTTATTGCTTTTTTCGCATTATCTCAGGATTCTAAGTACATCACTGTCAAATTGAGTAACAAATCAAATTTTGTTTTTGCAAACCTTAACAAATGTTTTTTTTCTGGAAAACTCTCGAAGATGCATTTCTTCAGGCATTATTAGACTATTTGCATGTGTATTTTTGGAGTTATGTTTCAAAAACTGTCATTTTGAGTGTGACCAATATGAGGCCAGTAAAATCTAATATTTGTATTTGTGATTCTTTCCAAAATACCTGATTCTGGTAACTCTTACATAAATTCAATATTAAAGGCTTTTCAAGACAAATTTCATATTTAGTTTTGGAGTTATTATTATAAACCTTTCATATTTAGTATGACAGTTACACTGTTATATTGCATAAAAAAACTAACTTGTGTCTTTGCAAACCTTACAAAAATTCATTTTTCTAGTACAACTAACAAAAAAACATATCTCTGGGCATTATTAGCCATTTTGCATGTGTTGTTTAGAAGTTATGTTTGAATACATTTTTATTGCTTTTTTCGCATTATCTCAGGATTGTAAGACTATTATAGTCGTATTGAGTAAAAAACTACTTTTTGCATTTGCAAGATTTAAAAAAGCATATGTTTCGATTAAAACTCCCAAAGATGCATTATTTCAGGCATTATTAGCCATTTTTCATGTGTGGTGTAGGAGTTATGTTTAAATAACTGTCATATTGAGTGTTACAGTATACAGTCATATTGAGTAAAACCTCATTTTTGTATTTGCAAACCATTGAAAAACAACTGTATCTAGTAAAACTCACATGTATTCAACATCAGAGGCATTTTTAGACATTTGGCACGTTTGGATTAGGAATTATGTTGGAATACATTTTTATTGCTTTTTTCGCATTATCTCAGGATTCTAAGTACATCACTGTCAAATTGAGTAACAAATCAAATTTTGTTTTTGCAAACCTTACCAAATGTTTTTTTTTTCTGGAAAACCCTCGAAGATGCATTTCTTCAGGCATTATTAGACTATTTGCATGTGTATTTTTGGAGTTATGTTTCAAAAACTGTCATTTTGAGTGTGACCAATATGAGGCCAGTAAAATCTAATATTTGTATTTGGGATTCTTTCCAAAATACCTGATTCAGGTAACTCTCACATAAATTCAATATTAAAGGCTTTTTAAGACAAATTTCATATTTGGTTTTGGAGTTATGATTATAAACCTTTCATATTAAGTATAACAGTTACACTGTTATATTGAATAAAAAAACTAACTTGTGTCTTTGCAAACCTTACAAAAATTCATTTTTCTAGTACAACTAACAAAAAAAACATATCTCTGGGCATTATTAGCCATTTTGCATCTGTTGTTTAGAAGTTATGTTTGAATACATTTTTATTGCTTTTTTCGCATTATCTCAGGATTCTAAGACTATTATAGTCATATTGAGTAAAAAACTACTTTTTGCATTTGCAAGATTTAAAAAAGCATATGTTTCGAGTAAAACTCCCAAAGATGCATTATTTCAGGCATTATTAGCCATTTTTCATGTGTGGTGTAGGAGTTATGTTTAAATAACTGTCATATTGAGTGTTACAGTATACAGTCATATTGAGTAAAACCTCATTTTTGTATTTGCAAACCATTGAAAAACAACTGTATCTAGTAAAACTCACATGTATTCTACATCACAGGCATGTTTAGACATTTGGCACGTTTGGATTAGGAATTATGTTGGAATACATTTTTATTGCTTTTTTCGCATTATCTCAGGATTCTAAGTACATCACTGTCAAATTGAGTAACAAATCAAATTTTGTTTTTGCAAACCTTACCAAATGTTTTTTTTCTGGAAAACTCTCGAAGATGCATTTCTTCAGGCATTATTAGACTATTTGCATGTGTATTTTTGGAGTTATGTTTCAAAAACTGTCATTTTGAGTGTGACCAATATGAGGCCAGTAAAATCTAATATTTGTATTTGGGATTCTTTCCAAAATACCTGATTCAGGTAACTCTCACATAAATTCAATATTAAAGGCTTTTCAAGACAAATTTCATATTTAGTTTTGGAGTTATTATTATAAACCTTTCATATTTAGTATGACAGTTACACTGTTATAATGAATAAAAAAACTAACTTGTGTCTTTGCAAACCTTACAAAAATTCATTTTTCTAGTACAACTAACGAAAAACATATCTCTGGGCATTATTAGCCATTTTGCATCTGTTGTTTAGAAGTTATGTTTGAATACATTTTTATTGCTTTTTTCGCATTATCTCAGGATTGTAAGACTATTATAGTCGTATTGAGTAAAAAACTACTTTTTGCATTTGCAAGATTTAAAAAAGCGTATGTTTCGAGTAAAACTCCCAAAGATGCATTATTTCAGGCATTATTAGCCATTTTTCATGTGTGGTGTAGGAGTTATGTTTAAATAACTGTCATATTGAGTGTTACAGTATACAGTCATATTGAGTAAAACCTCATTTTTGTATTTGCAAACCATTGAAAAACAACTGTATCTAGTAAAACTCACATGTATTCAACATCACAGGCATTTTTAGAAATTTGGCACGTTTGGATTAGGAATTATGTTGGAATACATTTTTATTGCTTTTTTCGCATTATCTCAGGATTCTAAGTACATCACTGTCAAATTGAGTAACAAATCAAATTTTGTTTTTGCAAACCTTACCAAATGTTTTTTTTTCTGGAAAACCCTCGAAGATGCATTTCTTCAGGCATTATTAGACCATTTGCATGTGTATTTTTGGAGTTATGTCTCAAAAACTGTCATTTTGAGTGTGACCAATATGAGGCCAGTAAAATCTAATATTTGTATTTGTGATTCTTTCCAAAATACCTGATTCTGGTAACTCTTACATAAATTCAATATTAAAGGCTTTTCAAGACAAATTTCATATTTAGTTTTGGAGTTATTATTATAAACCTTTCATATTTAGTATGACAGTTACACTGTTATATTGAATAAAAAAACTAACTTGTGTCTTTGCAAACCTTACAAAAATTCATTTTTCTAGTACAACTAACAAAAAAACATATCTCTGGGCATCATTAGCCATTTTGCATGTGTTGTTTAGAAGTTATGTTTGAATACATTTTTATTGCTTTTTTCGCATTATCTCAGGATTGTAAGACTATTATAGTCGTATTGAGTAAAAAACTACTTTTTGCATTTGCAAGATTTAAAAAAGCATATGTTTCGAATAAAACTCCCAAAGATGCATTATTTCAGGCGTTATTAGCCATTTTTCATGTGTGGTGTAGGAGTTATGTTTAAATAACTGTCATATTGAGTGTTACAGTATACAGTCAGATTGAGTAAAACCTCATTTTTGTATTTGCAAACCATTGAAAAACACCTGTATCTAGTAAAACTCACATGTATTCAACATCACAGGCATTTTTAGACATTTGGCACTTTTGGATTAGGAATTATGTTGGAATACATTTTTATTGCTTTTTTCGCATTATCTCAGGATTCTAAGTACATCACTGTCAAATTGAGTAACAAATCAAATTTTGTTTTTGCAAACCTTACCAAATGTTTTTTTTTCTGGAAAACCCTCGAAGATGCATTTCTTCAGGCATTATTAGACTATTTGCATGTGTATTTTTGGAGTTTTGTCTCAAAAACTGTCATTTTGAGTGTGACCAATATGAGGCCAGTAAAACTTAATATTTGTATTTGTGATTCTTTCCAAAATACCTGATTCTGGTAAAACTTACATAAATTCAATATTAAAGGCTTTTTAAGACAAATTTCATATTTGGTTTTGGAGTTATGATTATAAACCTTTCATATTTAGTATGACAGTTACACTGTTATATTGAATAAAAAAACTAACTTGTGTCTTTGCAAACCTTACAAAAATTCATTTTTCTAGTACAACTAACAAAAAAACATATCTCTGGGCATTATTAGCCATTTTGCATGTGTTGTTTAGAAGTTATGTTTGAATACATTTTTATTGCTTTTTTCGCATTATCTCAGGATTCTAAGACTATTATAGTCATATTGAGTAAAAAACTACTTTTTGCATTTGCAAGATTTAAAAAAGCATATGTTTCGAGTAAAACTCCCAAAGATGCATTATTTCAGGCATTATTAGCCATTTTTCATGTGTGGTGTAGGAGTTATGTTTAAATAACTGTCATATTGAGTGTTACAGTATACAGTCATATTGAGTAAAACCTCATTTTTGTATTTGCAAACCATTGAAAAACAACTGTATCTAGTAAAACTCACATGTATTCAACATCACAGGCATTTTTAGACATTTGGCACGTTTGGATTAGGAATTATGTTGGAATACATTTTTATTGCTTTTTTCGCATTATCTCAGGATTCTAAGTACATCACTGTCAAATTGAGTAACAAATCAAATTTTGTTTTTGCAAACCTTACCAAATGTTTTTTTTCTGGAAAACTCTCGAAGATGCATTTCTTCAGGCATTATTAGACTATTTGCATGTGTATTTTTGGAGTTATGTTTCAAAAACTGTCATTTTGAGTGTGACCAATATGAGGCCAGTAAAATCTAATATTTGTATTTGGGATTCTTTCCAAAATACCTGATTCAGGTAACTCTCACATAAATTCAATATTAAAGGCTTTTCAAGACAAATTTCATATTTAGTTTTGGAGTTATTATTATAAACCTTTCATATTTAGTATGACAGTTACACTGTTATATTGAATAAAAAAACTAACTTGTGTCTTTGCAAACCTTACAAAAATTCATTTTTCTAGTACAACTAACAAAAAAACATATCTCTGGGCATTATTAGCCATTTTGCATCTGTTGTTTAGAAGTTATGTTTGAATACATTTTTATTGCTTTTTTCGCATTATCTCAGGATTGTAAGACTATTATAGTCGTATTGAGTAAAAAACTACTTTTTGCATTTGCAAGATTTAAAAAAGCATATGTTTCGAGTAAAACTCCCAAAGATGCATTATTTCAGGCATTATTAGCCATTTTTCATGTGTGGTGTAGGAGTTATGTTTAAATAACTGTCATATTGAGTGTTACAGTATACAGTCATATTGAGTAAAACCTCATTTTTGTATTTGCAAACCATTGAAAAACAACTGTATCTAGTAAAACTCACATGTATTCAACATCACAGACATTTTTAGAAATTTGGCACGTTTGGATTAGGAATTATGTTGGAATACATTTTTATTGCTTTTTTCGCATTATCTCAGGATTCTAAGTACATCACTGTCAAATTGAGTAACAAATCAAATTTTGTTTTTGCAAACCTTACCAAATGTTTTTTTTTCTGGAAAACCCTCGAAGATGCATTTCTTCAGGCATTATTAGACTATTTGCATGTGTATTTTTGGAGTTATGTCTCAAAAACTGTCATTTTGAGTGTGACCAATATGAGGCCAGTAAAATCTAATATTTGTATTTGTGATTCTTTCCAAAATACCTGATTCTGGTAAAACTTACATAAATTCAATATTAAAGGCTTTTTAAGACAAATTTCATATTTGGTTTTGGAGTTATGATTATAAACCTTTCATATTTAGTATGACAGTTACACTGTTATATTGAATAAAAAAAACTAACTTGTGTCTTTGCAAACCTTACAAAAATTCATTTTTCTAGTACAACTAACAAAAAAACATATCTCTGGGCATTATTAGCCATTTTGCATCTGTTGTTTAGAAGTTATGTTTGAATACATTTTTATTGCTTTTTTCGCATTATCTCAGGATTCTAAGACTATTATAGTCATATTGAGTAAAAAACTACTTTTTGCATTTGCAAGATTTAAAAAAGCATATGTTTCGAGTAAAACTCCCAAAGATGCATTATTTCAGGCATTATTAGCCATTTTTCATGTGTGGTGTAGGAGTTATGTTTAAATAACTGTCATATTGAGTGTTACAGTATACAGTCATATTGAGTAAAACCTCATTGTAGTATTTGCAAACCATTGAAAAACAACTGTATCTAGTAAAACTCACATGTATTCAATGTCACAGGCATTTTTAGACATTTTGCACGTTTGGATTAGGAATTATGTTGGAATACATTTTTATTGCTTTTTTCGCATTATCTCAGGATTCTAAGTACATCACTGTCAAATTGAGTAACAAATCAAATTTTGTTTTTGCAAACCTTAACAAATGTTTTTTTTCTGGAAAACTCTCGAAGATGCATTTCTTCAGGCATTATTAGACTATTTGCCTGTGTATTTTTGGAGTTATGTTTCAAAAACTGTCATTTTGAGTGTGACCAATATGAGGCCAGTAAAATCTAATATTTGTATTTGGGATTCTTTCCAAAATACCTGATTCTGGTAACTCTTACATAAATTCAATATTAAAGGCTTTTCAAGACAAATTTCATATTTAGTTTTGGAGTTATTATTATAAACCTTCATATTTAGTATGACAGTTACACTGTTATATTGAATAAAAAAACTAACTTGTGTCTTTGCAAACCTTACAAAAATTCATTTTTCTAGTACAACTAACAAAAAAAAATATCTCTGGGCATTATTAGCCATTTTGCATGTGTTGTTTAGAAGTTATGTTTGAATACATTTTTATTGCTTTTTTCGCATTATCTCAGGATTGTAAGACTATTATAGTCGTATTGAGTAAAAAACTACTTTTTGCATTTGCAAGATTTAAAAAAGCATATGTTTCGAGTAAAACTCCCAAAGATGCATTATTTCAGGCATTATTAGCCATTTTTCATGTGTGGTGTAGGAGTTATGTTTAAATAACTGTCATATTGAGTGTTACAGTATACAGTCAGATTGAGTAAAACCTCATTTTTGTATTTGCAAACCATTGAAAAACAACTGTATCTAGTAAAACTCACATGTATTCAACATCACAGGCATTTTTAGACATTTGGCACGTTTGGATTAGGAATTATGTTGGAATACATTTTTATTGCTTTTTTCGCATTATCTCAGGATTCTAAGTACATCACTGTCAAATTGAGTAACAAATCAAATTTTGTTTTTGCAAACCTTACCAAATGTTTTTTTTTTCTGGAAAACCCTCGAAGATGCATTTCTTCAGGCATTATTAGACTATTTGCATGTGTATTTTTGGAGTTTTGTCTCAAAAACTGTCATTTTGAGTGTGACCAATATGAGGCCAGTAAAACTTAATATTTGTATTTGTGATTCTTTCCAAAATACCTGATTCTGGTAAAACTTACATAAATTCAATATTAAAGGCTTTTCAAGACAAATTTCATATTTAGTTTTGGAGTTATTATTATAAACCTTTCATATTTAGTATGACAGTTACACTGTTATATTGAATAAAAAAACTAACTTGTGTCTTTGCAAACCTTACAAAAATTCATTTTTCTAGTACAACTAACAAAAAAACATATCTCTGGGCATCATTAGCCATTTTGCATGTGTTGTTTAGAAGTTATGTTTGAATACATTTTTATTGCTTTTTTCGCATTATCTCAGGATTGTAAGACTATTATAGTCGTATTGAGTAAAAAACTACTTTTTGCATTTGCAAGATTTAAAAAAGCATATGTTTCGAGTAAAACTCCCAAAGATGCATTATTTCAGGCATTATTAGCCATTTTTCATGTGTGGTGTAGGAGTTATGTTTAAATAACTGTCATATTGAGTGTTACAGTATACAGTCAGATTGAGTAAAACCTCATTTTTGTATTTGCAAACCATTGAAAAACAACGGTATCTAGTAAAACTCACATGTATTCAACATCACAGGCATTTTTAGACATTTGGCACGTTTGGATTAGGAATTATGTTGGAATACATTTTTATTGCTTTTTTCGCATTATCTCAGGATTCTAAGTACATCACTGTCAAATTGAGTAACAAATCAAATTTTGTTTTTGCAAACCTTACCAAATGTTTTTTTTCTGGAAAACTCTCGAAGATGCATTTCTTCAGGCATTATTAGACTATTTGCATGTGTATTTTTGGAGTTATGTTTCAAAAACTGTCATTTTGAGTGTGACCAATATGAGGCCAGTAAAATCTAATATTTGTATTTGGGATTCTTTCCAAAATACCTGATTCAGGTAACTCTCACATAAATTCAATATTAAAGGCTTTTCAAGACAAATTTCATATTTAGTTTTGGAGTTATTATTATAAACCTTTCATATTTAGTATGACAGTTACACTGTTATATTGAATAAAAAAACTAACTTGCGTCTTTGCAAACCTTACAAAAATTCATTTTTCTAGTACAACTAACAAAAAAACATATCTCTGGGCATTATTAGCCATTTTGCATCTGTTGTTTAGAAGTTATGTTTGAATACATTTTTATTGCTTTTTTCGCATTATCTCAGGATTCTAAGACTATTATAGTCATATTGAGTAAAAAACTACTTTTTGCATTTGCAAGATTTAAAAAAGCATATGTTTCGAGTAAAACTCCCAAAGATGCATTATTTCAGGCATTATTAGCCATTTTTCATGTGTGGTGTAGGAGTTATGTTTAAATAACTGTCATATTGAGTGTTACAGTATACAGTCATATTGAGTAAAACCTCATTTTTGTATTTGCAAACCATTGAAAAACAACTGTATCTAGTAAAACTCACATGTATTCAACATCACAGGCATTTTTAGACATTTGGCACGTTTGGATTAGGAATTATGTTGGAATACATTTTTATTGCTTTTTTCGCATTATCTCAGGATTCTAAGTACATCACTGTCAAATTGAGTAACAAATCAAATTTTGTTTTTGCAAACCTTACCAAATGTTTTTTTTCTGGAAAACTCTCGAAGATGCATTTCTTCAGGCATTATTAGACTATTTGCATGTGTATTTTTGGAGTTATGTTTCAAAAACTGTCATTTTGAGTGTGACCAATATGAGGCCAGTAAAATCTAATATTTGTATTTGGGATTCTTTCCAAAATACCTGATTCAGGTAACTCTCACATAAATTCAATATTAAAGGCTTTTCAAGACAAATTTCATATTTAGTTTTGGAGTTATTATTATAAACCTTTCATATTTAGTATGACAGTTACACTGTTATATTGAATAAAAAAACTAACTTGCGTCTTTGCAAACCTTACAAAAATTCATTTTTCTAGTACAACTAACAAAAAAACATATCTCTGGGCATTATTAGCCATTTTGCATCTGTTGTTTAGAAGTTATGTTTGAATACATTTTTATTGCTTTTTTCGCATTATCTCAGGATTCTAAGACTATTATAGTCATATTGAGTAAAAAACTACTTTTTGCATTTGCAAGATTTAAAAAAGCATATGTTTCGAGTAAAACTCCCAAAGATGCATTATTTCAGGCATTATTAGCCATTTTTCATGTGTGGTGTAGGAGTTATGTTTAAATAACTGTCATATTGAGTGTTACAGTATACAGTCATATTGAGTAAAACCTCATTTTTGTATTTGCAAACCATTGAAAAACAACTGTATCTAGTAAAACTCACATGTATTCAACATCACAGACATTTTTAGAAATTTGGCACGTTTGGATTAGGAATTATGTTGGAATACATTTTTATTGCTTTTTTCACATTATCTCAGGATTCTAAGTACATCACTGTCAAATTGAGTAACAAATCAAATTTTGTTTTTGCAAGCCTTACCAAATGTTTTTTTTTCTGGAAAACCCTCGAAGATGCATTTCTTCAGGCATTATTAGACTATTTGCATGTGTATTTTTGGAGTTATGTCTCAAAAACTGTCATTTTGAGTGTGACCAATATGAGGCCAGTAAAATCTAATATTTGTATTTGTGATTCTTTCCAAAATACCTGATTCTGGTAAAACTTACATAAATTCAATATTAAAGGCTTTTTAAGACAAATTTCATATTTGGTTTTGGAGTTATGATTATAAACCTTTCATATTTAGTATGACAGTTACACTGTTATATTGAATAAAAAAACTAACTTGTGTCTTTGCAAACCTTACAAAAATTCATTTTTCTAGTACAACTAACAAAAAAACATATCTCTGGGCATCATTAGCCATTTTGCATGTGTTGTTTAGAAGTTATGTTTGAATACATTTTTATTGCTTTTTTCGCATTATCTCAGGATTGTAAGACTATTATAGTCGTATTGAGTAAAAAACTACTTTTTGCATTTGCAAGATTTAAAAAAGCATATGTTTCGAGTAAAACTCCCAAAGATGCATTATTTCAGGCATTATTAGCCATTTTTCATGTGTGGTGTAGGAGTTATGTTTAAATAACTGTCATATTGAGTGTTACAGTATACAGTCATATTGAGTAAAACCTCATTTTTGTATTTGCAAACCATTGAAAAACAACTGTATCTAGTAAAACTCACATGTATTCAACATCAGAGGCATTTTTAGACATTTGGCACGTTTGGATTAGGAATTATGTTGGAATACATTTTTATTGCTTTTTTCGCATTATCTCAGGATTCTAAGTACATCACTGTCAAATTGAGTAACACATCACATTTTGTTTTTGCAAACCTTACCAAATGTTTTTTTTTCTGGAAAACCCTCGAAGATGCATTTCTTCAGGCATTATTAGACTATTTGCATGTGTATTTTTGGAGTTTTGTCTCAAAAACTGTCATTTTGAGTGTGACCAATATGAGGCCAGTAAAACTTAATATTTGTATTTGTGATTCTTTCCAAAATACCTGATTCTGGTAAAACTTACATAAATTCAATATTAAAGGCTTTTTAAGACAAATTTCATATTTGGTTTTGGAGTTATGATTATAAACCTTTCATATTAAGTATAACAGTTACACTGTTATATTGAATAAAAAAACTAACTTGTGTCTTTGCAAACCTTACAAAAATTCATTTTTCTAGTACAACTAACAAAAAAAACATATCTCTGGGCATTATTAGCCATTTTGCATCTGTTGTTTAGAAGTTATGTTTGAATACATTTTTATTGCTTTTTTCGCATTATCTCAGGATTCTAAGACTATTATAGTCATATTGAGTAAAAAACTACTTTTTGCATTTGCAAGATTTAAAAAAGCATATGTTTCGAGTAAAACTCCCAAAGATGCATTATTTCAGGCATTATTAGCCATTTTTCATGTGTGGTGTAGGAGTTATGTTTAAATAACTGTCATATTGAGTGTTACAGTATACAGTCATATTGAGTAAAACCTCATTTTTGTATTTGCAAACCATTGAAAAACAACTGTATCTAGTAAAACTCACATGTATTCAACATCACAGGCATTTTTAGACATTTGGCACGTTTGGATTAGGAATTATGTTGGAATACATTTTTATTGCTTTTTTCGCATTATCTCAGGATTCTAAGTACATCACTGTCAAATTGAGTAACAAATCAAATTTTGTTTTTGCAAACCTTACCAAATGTTTTTTTTTCTGGAAAACCCTCGAAGATGCATTTCTTCAGGCATTATTAGACCATTTGCATGTGTATTTTTGGAGTTATGTCTCAAAAACTGTCATTTTGAGTGTGACCAATATGAGGCCAGTAAAATCTAATATTTGTATTTGTGATTCTTTCCAAAATACCTGATTCTGGTAACTCTTACATAAATTCAATATTAAAGGCTTTTCAAGACAAATTTCATATTTAGTTTTGGAGTTATTATTATAAACCTTTCATATTTAGTATGACAGTTACACTGTTATATTGAATAAAAAAACTAACTTGTGTCTTTGCAAACCTTACAAAAATTCATTTTTCTAGTACAACTAACAAAAAAACATATCTCTGGGCATCATTAGCCATTTTGCATGTGTTGTTTAGAAGTTATGTTTGAATACATTTTTATTGCTTTTTTCGCATTATCTCAGGATTGTAAGACTATTATAGTCGTATTGAGTAAAAAACTACTTTTTGCATTTGCAAGATTTAAAAAAGCATATGTTTCGAGTAAAACTCCCAAAGATGCATTATTTCAGGCATTATTAGCCATTTTTCATGTGTGGTGTAGGAGTTATGTTTAAATAACTGTCATATTGAGTGTTACAGTATACAGTCATATTGAGTACAACCTCATTTTTGTATTTGCAAACCATTGAAAAACAACTGTATCTAGTAAAACTCACATGTATTCAACATCACAGGCATTTTTAGAAATTTGGCACGTTTGGATTAGGAATTATGTTGGAATACATTTTTATTGCTTTTTTCGCATTATCTCAGGATTCTAAGTACATCACTGTCAAATTGAGTAACAAATCAAATTTTGTTTTTGCAAACCTTACCAAATGTTTTTTTTTCTGGAAAACCCTCGAAGATGCATTTCTTCAGGCATTATTAGACTATTTGCATGTGTATTTTTGGAGTTATGTCTCAAAAACTGTCATTTTGAGTGTGACCAATATGAGGCCAGTAAAATCTAATATTTGTATTTGTGATTCTTTCCAAAATACCTGATTCTGGTAAAACATACATAAATTCAATATTAAAGGCTTTTTAAGACAAATTTCATATTTGGTTTTGGAGTTATGATTATAAACCTTTCATATTTAGTATGACAGTTACACTGTTATATTGAATAAAAAAAACTAACTTGTGTCTTTGCAAACCTTACAAAAATTCATTTTTCTAGTACAACTAACAAAAAAACATATCTCTGGGCATTATTAGCCATTTTGCATCTGTTGTTTAGAAGTTATGTTTGAATACATTTTTATTGCTTTTTTCGCATTATCTCAGGATTCTAAGTACATCACTGTCAAATTGAGTAACAAATCAAATTTTGTTTTTGCAAACCTTAACAAATGTTTTTTTTCTGGAAAACTCTCGAAGATGCATTTCTTCAGGCATTATTAGACATTTTGCATGTGTATTTTTGGAGTTATGTTTCAAAAACTGTCATTTTGAGTGTGACCAATATGAGGCCAGTAAAATCTAATATTTGTATTTGGGATTCTTTCCAAAATACCTGATTCTGGTAACTCTTACATAAATTCAATATTAAAGGCTTTTCAAGACAAATTTCATATTTAGTTTTGGAGTTATTATTATAAACCTTCATATTTAGTATGACAGTTACACTGTTATATTGAATAAAAAAACTAACTTGTGTCTTTGCAAACCTTACAAAAATTCATTTTTCTAGTACAACTAACAAAAAAAAATATCTCTGGGCATTATTAGCCATTTTGCATGTGTTGTTTAGAAGTTATGTTTGAATACATTTTTATTGCTTTTTTCGCATTATCTCAGGATTGTAAGACTATTATAGTCGTATTGAGTAAAAAACTACTTTTTGCATTTGCAAGATTTAAAAAAGCATATGTTTCGAGTAAAACTCCCAAAGATGCATTATTTCAGGCATTATTAGCCATTTTTCATGTGTGGTGTAGGAGTTATGTTTAAATAACTGTCATATTGAGTGTTACAGTATACAGTCAGATTGAGTAAAACCTCATTTTTGTATTTGCAAACCATTGAAAAACAACTGTATCTAGTAAAACTCACATGTATTCAACATCACAGGCATTTTTAGACATTTGGCACGTTTGGATTAGGAATTATGTTGGAATACATTTTTATTGCTTTTTTCGCATTATCTCAGGATTCTAAGTACATCACTGTCAAATTGAGTAACAAATCAAATTTTGTTTTTGCAAACCTTACCAAATGTTTTTTTTTCTGGAAAACCCTCGAAGATGCATTTCTTCAGGCATTATTAGACTATTTGCATGTGTATTTTTGGAGTTTTGTCTCAAAAACTGTCATTTTGAGTGTGACCAATATGAGGCCAGTAAAACTTAATATTTGTATTTGTGATTCTTTCCAAAATACCTGATTCTGGTAAAACTTACATAAATTCAATATTAAAGGCTTTTCAAGACAAATTTCATATTTAGTTTTGGAGTTATTATTATAAACCTTTCATATTTAGTATGACAGTTACACTGTTATATTGAATAAAAAAACTAACTTGTGTCTTTGCAAACCTTACAAAAATTCATTTTTCTAGTACAACTAACAAAAAAACATATCTCTGGGCATCATTAGCCATTTTGCATGTGTTGTTTAGAAGTTATGTTTGAATACATTTTTATTGCTTTTTTCGCATTATCTCAGGATTGTAAGACTATTATAGTCGTATTGAGTAAAAAACTACTTTTTGCATTTGCAAGATTTAAAAAAGCATATGTTTCGAGTAAAACTCCCAAAGATGCATTATTTCAGGCATTATTAGCCATTTTTCATGTGTGGTGTAGGAGTTATGTTTAAATAACTGTCATATTGAGTGTTACAGTATACAGTCAGATTGAGTAAAACCTCATTTTTGTATTTGCAAACCATTGAAAAACAACTGTATCTAGTAAAACTCACATGTATTCAACATCACAGGCATTTTTAGACATTTGGCACGTTTGGATTAGGAATTATGTTGGAATACATTTTTATTGCTTTATTCGCATTATCTCAGGATTCTAAGTACATCACTGTCAAATTGAGTAACAAATCAAATTTTGTTTTTGCAAACCTTACCAAATGTTTTTTTTTCTGGAAAACCCTCGAAGATGCATTTCTTCAGGCATTATTAGACTATTTGCATGTGTATTTTTGGAGTTTTGTCTCAAAAACTGTCATTTTGAGTGTGACCAATATGAGGCCAGTAAAACTTAATATTTGTATTTGTGATTCTTTCCAAAATACCTGATTCTGGTAAAACTTACATAAATTCAATATTAAAGGCTTTTTAAGACAAATTTCATATTTGGTTTTGGAGTTATGATTATAAACCTTTCATATTTAGTATGACAGTTACACTGTTATATTGAATAAAAAAACTAACTTGTGTCTTTGCAAACCTTACAAAAATTCATTTTTCTAGTACAACTAACAAAAAAACATATCTCTGGGCATTATTAGCCATTTTGCATCTGTTGTTTAGAAGTTATGTTTGAATACATTTGTATTGCTTTTTTCGCATTATCTCAGGATTCTAAGACTATTATAGTCATATTGAGTAAAAAACTACTTTTTGCATTTGCAAGATTTAAAAAAGCATATGTTTCGAGTAAAACTCCCAAAGATGCATTATTTCAGGCATTATTAGCCATTTTTCATGTGTGGTGTAGGAGTTATGTTTAAATAACTGTCATATTGAGTGTTACAGTATACAGTCATATTGAGTAAAACCTCATTTTTGTATTTGCAAACCATTGAAAAACAACTGTATCTAGTAAAACTCACATGTATTCAACATCAGAGGCATTTTTAGACATTTGGCACGTTTGGATTAGGAATTATGTTGGAATACATTTTTATTGCTTTTTTCGCATTATCTCAGGATTCTAAGTACATCACTGTCAAATTGAGTAACAAATCAAATTTTGTTTTTGCAAACCTTACCAAATGTTTTTTTTTCTGGAAAACCCTCGAAGATGCATTTCTTCAGGCATTATTAGACTATTTGCATGTGTATTTTTGGAGTTTTGTCTCAAAAACTGTCATTTTGAGTGTGACCAATATGAGGCCAGTAAAACTTAATATTTGTATTTGTGATTCTTTCCAAAATACCTGATTCTGGTAAAACTTACATAAATTCAATATTGAAGGCTTTTTAAGACAAATTTCATATTTGGTTTTGGAGTTATGATTATAAACCTTTCATATTTAGTACAACAGTTACACTGTTATATTGAATAAAAAAACTAACTTGTGTCTTTGCAAACCTTACAAATTCATTTTTCTAGTACAACTAACAAAAAAAAACATATCTCTGGGCATTATTAGCCATTTTGCATCTGTTGTTTAGAAGTTATGTTTGAATACATTTTTATTGCTTTTTTCGCATTATCTCAGGATTCTAAGACTATTATAGTCATATTGAGTAAAAAACTACTTTTTGCATTTGCAAGATTTAAAAAAGCATATGTTTCGAGTAAAACTCCCAAAGATGCATTATTTCAGGCATTATTAGCCATTTTTCATGTGTGGTGTAGGAGTTATGTTTAAATAACTGTCATTTTGAGTGTTACAGTATACAGTCATATTGAGTAAAACCTCATTTTTGTATTTGCAAACCATTGAAAAACAACTGTATCTAGTAAAACTCACATGTATTCAACATCACAGGCATTTTTAGAAATTTGGCACGTTTGGATTAGGAATTATGTTGGAATACATTTTTATTGCTTTTTTCGCATTATCTCAGGATTCTAAGTACATCACTGTCAAATTGAGTAACAAATCAAATTTTGTTTTTGCAAACCTTACCAAATGTTTTTTTTTCTGGAAAACCCTCGAAGATGCATTTCTTCAGGCATTATTAGACTATTTGCATGTGTATTTTTGGAGTTATGTCTCAAAAACTGTCATTTTGAGTGTGACCAATATGAGGCCAGTAAAATCTAATATTTGTATTTGTGATTCTTTCCAAAATACCTGATTCTGGTAAAACTTACATAAATTCAATATTAAAGGCTTTTTAAGACAAATTTCATATTTGGTTTTGGAGTTATGATTATAAACCTTTCATATTTAGTATGACAGTTACACTGTTATATTGAATAAAAAAACTAACTTGTGTCTTTGCAAACCTTACAAAAATTCATTTTTCTAGTACAACTAACAAAAAAACATATCTCTGGGCATTATTAGCCATTTTGCATGTTTTGTTTAGAAGTTATGTTTGAATACATTTTTATTGCTTTTTTCGCATTATCTCAGGATTCTAAGACTATTATAGTCATATTGAGTAAAAAACTACTTTTTGCATTTGCAAGATTTAAAAAAGGATATATTTCGAGTAAAACTCCCAAAGATGCATTATTTCAGGCATTATTAGCCATTTTTCATGTGTGGTGTAGGAGTTATGTTTAAATAACTGTCATATTGAGTGTTACAGTATACAGTCATATTGAGTAAAACCTCATTTTTGTATTTGCAAACCATTGAAAAACAACTGTATCTAGTAAAACTCACATGTATTCAACATCACAGGCATTTTTAGACATTTGGCACGTTTGGATTAGGAATTATGTTGGAATACATTTTTATTGCTTTTTTCGCATTATCTCAGGATTCTAAGTACATCACTGTCAAATTGAGTAACAAATCAAATTTTGTTTTTGCAAACCTTACCAAATGTTTTTTTTTCTGGAAAACCCTCGAAGATGCATTTCTTCAGGCATTATTAGACTATTTGCATGTGTATTTTTGGAGTTATGTCTCAAAAACTGTCATTTTGAGTGTGACCAATATGAGGCCAGTAAAATCTAATATTTGTATTTGTGATTCTTTCCAAAATACCTGATTCTGGTAAAACTTACATAAATTCAATATTAAAGGCTTTTTAAGACAAATTTCATATTTGGTTTTGGAGTTATGATTATAAACCTTTCATATTTAGTATGACAGTTACACTGTTATATTGAATAAAAAAACTAACTTGTGTCTGTGCAAACCTTACAAAAAAATCATTTTTCTAGTACAACTAACAAAAAAACATATCTCTGGGCATTATTAGCCATTTTGCATGTGTTGTTTAGAAGTTATGTTTGAATACATTTTTATTGCTTTTTTCGCATTATCTCAGGATTCTAAGACTATTATAGTCATATTGAGTAAAAAACTACTTTTTGCATTTGCAAGATTTAAAAAAGCATATGTTTCGAGTAAAACTCCCAAAGATGCATTATTTCAGGCATTATTAGCCATTTTTCATGTGTGGTGTAGGAGTTATGTTTAAATAACTGTCATATTGAGTGTTACAGTATACAGTCAGATTGAGTAAAACCTCATTTTTGTATTTGCAAACCATTGAAAAACAACTGTATCTAGTAAAACTCACGTGTATTCAATATCACAGACATTTTTAGACATTTTGCACGTTTGGATTTGAATTATGTTGGAATACATTTTTATTGCTTTTTTCGCATTATCTCAGGATTCTAAGTACATTACTGTCAAACTGAGTAACAAATCAAATTTTGTTTTTGCAAACCTTACCAAATGTTTTTTTTTTTCAGGAAAACTCTCGAAGATGCATTTCTTCAGGCATTATTAGACATTTTGCATGTGTATTTTTGGAGTTATGTTTCAAAAACTGTCATTTTGAGTGTGACCTATATGAGGCCAGTAAAATCTAATATTTGTATTTGTGATTCTTTCCAAAATACCTGATTCTAGTAAAACTTACATGAATTCAATATTAAAGGCTTTTTAAGACACATTTCATATTTGGTTTTGGGGTTATGATTATAAACCTTTCATATTTAGTATGACAGTTACACTGTTATATTGAATAAAAAAACTAACTTGTGTCTTTGCAAACCTTACAAAAATTAATTTTTCTAGTACAACTAACAAAAAAACATATCTCTGGGCATTATTAGCCATTTTGCATGTGTTGTTTAGAAGTTATGTTTGAATACATTTTGATTGCTTTTTTCGCATTATCTCAGGATTCTAAGACTATTATAGTCATATTGAGTAAAAAACTACTTTTTGCATTTGCAAGATTTAAAAAAGCATATGTTTCTAGTAAAACTCCCAAAGATGCATTATTTTAGGCATTATTAGCCATTTTTAATGTGTGGTGTAGGAGTTATGTTTAAATAACTGTCATATTGAGTGTTACAGTATACAGTCATATTGAGTAAAACCTCATTTTTTTATTTGCAAACCATTGAAAAACAACTGTATCTAGTAAAACTCACATGTATTCAATATCACAGGCCTTTTTAGACATTTTGCACGTTTGGATTAGGAATTATGTTGGAATACATTTTTATTGCTTTTTTCGCATTATCTCAGGATTCTAAGTACATTACTGTCAAATTGAGTAACAAATCAAATTTTGTTTTTGCAAACCTTACCAAATGTTTTTTTTCAGGAGAACTCTCGAAGATGCATTTCTTCAGGCATTATTAGACATTTTGCATGTGTATTTTTGGAGTTATGTTTCAAAAACTGTCATTTTGAGTGTGACCAATATGAGGCCAGTAAAATCTAATATTTGTATTTTTGAACCTTTCCAAAATACCTGATTCTGGTAAAACTTACATAAATTCAATATTAAAGGCTTTTTAAGACAAATTTCATATTTGGTTTTGGAGTTATGATTATAAACCTTTCATATTTAGTGTGACAGTTACACTGTTATATTGAATAAAAAAAACTAACTTGTGTCTTTGCAAACCTTACAAAAGATCATTTTTCTACTACAACTAACAAAAAAACATATCTCTAGGCATTATTAGCCATTTTGCATGTGTTGTTTAGAAGTTATGTTTGAATACATTTTTATTGCTTTTTTCGCATTATCTCAGGATTCTACGACTATTATAGTCATATTGAGTAAAAAACTACTTTTTGCATTTGCAAGATTTGAAAAAATATATGTTTCTAGTAAAACTCCCAAAGATGCATTATTTCAGGCATTATTAGCCATTTTTCATGTGTGGTGTAGGAGTTATGTTTAAATAACTGTCATATTGAGTGTTACAGTATACAGTCATATTGAGTAAAACCTCATTTTTGTATTTGCAAACAATTGAAAAACAACTGTATCTAGTAAAACTCACATGTATTCATATCACAGGCATTTTTAGACATTTTGCACGTTTGGATTAGGAATTATGTTGGAATACATTGTTATTGCTTTTTTCGCATTATCTCAGGATTCTAAGTACATTACTGTCAAATTGAGTAACAAATCAAATTTTGTTTTTGCAAACCTTACCAAATGTTTTTTTTTTCAGGAAAACTCTCGAAGATGCATTTCTTCAGGCATTATTAGACATTTTGCATGTGTATTTTTGGAGTTATGTTTCAAAAACTGTCATTTTGAGTGTGACCTATATGAGGCCAGTAAAATCTAATATTTGTATTTGTGATTCTTTCCAAAATACCTGATTCTGGTAAAACTTACATAAATTCAATATTAAAGGCTTTTTAAGACAAATTTCATATTTGGTTTTGGAGTTATGATTATAAACCTTTCATATTTAGTATGACAGTTACACTGTTATATTGAATAAAAAAACTAACTTTTGTCTTTGCAAACCTTACAAAAGATAATTTTTCTAGTACAACTAACAACAATTCATATCTCTAGGCATTATTAGCCATTTTGCATGTGTTGTTTAGAAGTTATGTTTGAATACATTTGTATTGCTTTTTCGCATTAGCTCAGGATTCTAAGACTATTATAGTCATATTGAGTAAGAAACTACTTTTTGCATTTGCAAGATTTAAAAAAGCATATGTTTCTAGTAAAACTCCCAAAGATGCATTATTTCAGGCATTATTAGCCATTTTTCATGTGTGGTGTAGGAGTTATGTTTAAATAACTGTCATATTGAGTGTTACAGTATACAGTCATATTGAGTAAAACCTCATTTTTGTACTTGCAAACCATTGAAAAACAACTGTATCTAGTAAAACTCACATGTATTCAATATCACAGGCATTTTTAGACATTTTGCACGTTTGGATTAGGTATTATGTTGGAATACATTTTTATTGCTTTTTTCGCATTATCTCAGGATTCTAAGTACATTACTGTCAAATTGAGTAACAAATCAAATTTTGTTTTTGCAAACCTTACCAATTGTTTTTTTTTTTCAGGAAAACTCTCGAAGATGCATTTCTTCAGGCATTATTAGACATTTTGCATGTGTATTTTTTGAGTTATGTTTCAAAAACTGTCATTTTGAGTGTGACCAACTTGAGGCCAGTAAAATCTAATATTTGTATTTGTGATTCTTTCCAAAATACCTGATTCTGGTAAAACTTACATAAATTCAATATTAAAGGCTTTTTAAGACAAATTTCATATTTGGTTTTGGAGTTATGATTATAAACCTTTCATATTTAGTGTGACAGTTACACTGTTATATTGAATAAAAAAAACTAACTTGTGTCTTTGCAAACCTTACAAAAGATCATTTTTCTACTACAACTAACAAAAAAACATATCTCTAGGCATTATTAGCCATTTTGCATGTGTTGTTTAGAAGTTATGTTTGAATACATTTTTATTGCTTTTTTCGCATTATCTCAGGATTCTACGACTATTATAGTCGTATTGAGTAAAAAAATACTTTTTGCATTTGCAAGATTTGAAAAAATATATGTTTCTAGTAAAACTCCCAAAGATGCATTATTTCAGGCATTATTAGCCATTTTTCATGTGTGGTGTAGGAGTTATGTTTAAATAACTGTCATATTGAGTGTTACAGTATACAGTCATATTGAGTAAAACCTCATTTTTGTATTTGCAAACAATTGAAAAACAACTGTATCTAGTAAAACTCACATGTATTCATATCACAGGCATTTTTAGACATTTTGCACGTTTGGATTAGGAATTATGTTGGAATACATTTTTATTGCTTTTTTCGCATTATCTCAGGATTCTAAGTACATTACTGTCAAATTGAGTAACAAATCAAATTTTGTTTTTGCAAACCTTACCAAATGTTTTTTTTTTTCAGGAAAACTCTCGAAGATGCATTTCTTCAGGCATTATTAGACATTTTGCATGTGTATTTTTGGAGTTATGTTTCAAAAACTGTCATTTTGAGTGTGACCTATATGAGGCCAGTAAAATCTAATATTTGTATTTGTGATTCTTTCCAAAATACCTGATTCTGGTAAAACTTACATAAATTCAATATTAAAGGCTTTTTAAGACAAATTTCATATTTGGTTTTGGAGTTATGATTATAAACCTTTCATATTTAGTATGACAGTTACACTGTTATATTGAATAAAAAAACTAACTTTTGTCTTTGCAAACCTTACAAAAATTCAGTTTTCTAGTACAACTAACAAAAAAACATATCTCTGGGCATTATTAGCCATTTTGCATGTGTTGTTTAGAATTTATGTTTGAATACATTTTTATTTCTTTTTTCGCATTATCTCAGGATTGTAAGACTATTATAGTCGTATTGAGTAAAAAAATACTTTTTGCATTTGCAAGATTTAAAAAAACATATGTTTCGAGTAAAAGTCCCAAAGATGCATTATTTCAGGCATTATTAGCCATTTTTCATGTGTGGTGTAGGAGTTATGTTTAAATAACTGTCATATTGAGTGTTACAGTATACAGTCATATTGAGTAAAACCTCTCTGCTCCTCTTGCTCCTCTTTGAGCTGCTACCTTACCGTGGTAGAGGAGTTTGCGTGTCCCAATGATCCTAGGAGCTATGTTGTCTGGGGGTTTTCATGCCCCCTGGTAGGGTCTCCCAAGACAAACAGGTCCTAGGTGAGTGATCAGACAAAGAGCAGCTCAAAGACTTCTATGGAATTACAACGAAATGAACCCAGATTTCCCTCGCCCGGACGTGGGTCACCGGGGCCCCGGTCTGGAGCCAGGCCCGGAGTTGGGGCACGATGGCGAGCGCCTGGTGGTCGGGCCTGTTCCCATGGGGCCCGGCCGGGCACAGCCCGAAGAGGCAACGTGGGTCATCCCTCCAATGGGCTCACCACTCATAGGAGGGGCCATAGAGGTCGGGTGCATTGTGAGCTGGGCGGCAGCCGAAGGCAGGGCACTTGGCGTTCCGATCCTCAGCTACAGAAGCTAGCTCTTGTGACGTGGAACGTCACCTCACTGGGGGGGAAGGAGCCTGAGCTAGTGCGCGAGGTAGAGAAGTTCCGGCTGGATATAGTCGGACTCACCTCGACGCACAGCAAGGGCTCTGGAACCAGTTCTCTCGAGAGGGACTGGACCCTCTTCCACTCTGGCGTTGCCGGCAGTGAGAGGCGACGGGCTGTGGTGGCAATTCTGGTTGCCCCCCGGCTCAAAGCCTGTACGTTTGAGTTCAACCCAGTGGACGAGAGGGTAGCTTCCCTTCGCCTTCGGGTGGGGGGACGGGTCCTGACTGTTGTTTGTGCTTACGCACCAAACAGCAGTTCAGAATACCCACCCTTTTTGGGTACACTCGAGGGAGTACTAGAAAGTGCTCCTCCGGGTGATTCCCTTGTCCTACTGGGAGACTTCAACGCTCATGTTGGCAACGACAGTGAAACCTGGAGAGGCGTGATTGGGAAGAATGGTCGCCCGGATCTAAACCCGAGTGGTGTTTTGTTATTGGACTTTTGTGCTCGTCACAGTTTGTCGATAACAAACACCATGTTCAAACATAAGGGTGTCCATATGTGCACTTGGCACCAGGACACCCTAGGCCGCAGTTCCATGATCGACTTTGTAGTTGTGTCATCGGATTTGCGGCCTTATGTTTTGGACACTCGGGTGAAGAGAGGGGCGGAGCTTTCTACCGATCACCACCTGGTGGTGAGTTGGCTGCGATGGTGGGGGAGGATGCCGGACAGACCTGGCAGGCCCAAGCGCATTGTGAGGGTCTGCTGGGAACGTCTGGCAGAGTCTCCTGTCAGAGAGAGTTTCAATTCACACCTCCGGGAGAACTTTGAACATGTCACGAGGGAGGTGCTGGACATTGAGTCCGAGTGGACCATGTTCCGAACCTCTATTGTCGAGGCGGCTGATTGGAGCTGTGGCCGCAAGGTTGTTGGTGCCTGTCGTGGCGGTAATCCCAGAACCCGTTGGTGGACACCAGCAGTGAGGGATGCCGTCAAGCTGAAGAAGGAGTCCTATCGGGTTCTTTTGGCTCATAGGACTCCGGAGGCAGTGGACGGGTACCGACGGGCCAAGCGGTGTGCAGCTTTAGCGGTCGCGGAGGCAAAAACTCGGACATGGGAAGAGTTCGGGGAAGCCATGGAAAACGACTTCCGGACGGCTTCGAAGCAATTCTGGACCACCATACGGCGCCTCAGGAAGGGGAAGCAGTGCACTATCAACACCGTGTATGGTGCGGATGGTGTTCTGCTGACTTCGACTGCGGATGTTGTGGATCGGTGGAGGGAATACTTCGAAGACCTCCTCAATCCCACCAACACGTCTTTCTTTGAGGAAGCGGTGCCTGGGGAATCTGTAGTGGACTCTCCTATTTCTGGGGCTGAGGTCGCTGAGGTAGTTAAAAAGCTCCTCGGCGGCAAGGCCCCGGGGGTGGATGAGATCCGCCCGGAGTTCCTTAAGGCTCTGGATGCTGTGGGGCTGTCTTGGTTGACAAGACTCTGCAGCATCGCGTGGACATCGGGGGCGGTACCTCTGGATTGGCAGACCGGGGTGGTGGTCCCTCTCTTTAAGAAGGGGGACCGGAGGGTGTGTTCCAACTATCGTGGGATCACACTCCTCAGCCTTCCCGGTAAGGTTTATTCAGGTGTACTGGAGAGGAGGCTTCGCCGGATAGTCGAACCTCGGATTCAGGAGGAACAGTGTGGTTTTCGTCCTGGTCGTGGAACTGTGGACCAGCTCTATACTCTCGGCAGGGTTCTTGAGGGTGCATGGGAGTTTGCCCAACCAGTCTAAATGTGCTTTGTGGACTTGGAGAAGGCATTCGACCGTGTCCCTCGGGAAGTCCTGTGGGGAGTGCTCAGAGAGTATGGGGTATCGGAATGTCTTATTGTGGCAGTCCGCTCCCTGTATGATCAGTGTCAGAGCTTGGTCCGCATTGCCGGCAGTAAGTCGAACACGTTTCCAGTGAAGGTTGGACTCCGCCAAGGCTGTCCTTTGTCACCGATTCTGTTCATAACTTTTAGGGACAGAATTTCTAGGCGCAGTCAAGGCGTTGAGGGGTTCCGGTTTGGTGGCCACGGGATTAGGTCTCTGCTTTTTGCAGATGATGTAGTCCTGATGGCTTCATCTGGCCGGGATCTTCAGCTCTCACTGGATCGGTTCGCAGCCGAGTGTGAAGCGACCGGAATGAAAATCAGCACCTCCAAGTCCGAGTCCATGGGTCTCGCCCGGAAAAGGGTGGAGTGCCATCTCCGGGTTGGGGAGGAGACCCTGCCCCAAGTGGAGGAGTTCAAGTACCTAGGAGTCTTGTTCACGAGTGGGGGAAGAGTGGATCGTGAGATCGACAGGCGGATCGGTGCGGCGTCTTCAGTAATGCGGACGTTGTATCGATCCGTTGTGGTGAAGAAGGAGCTGAGCCGGAAGGCAAAGCTCTCAATTTACCGGTCGATCTACGTTCCCATCCTCACCTATGGTCATGAGCTTTGGGTCATGACCGAAAGGATAAGATCACGGGTACAAGCGGCCGAAATGAGTTTCCTCCGCCGGGTGGCGGGTCTCTCCCTTAGAGATAGGGTGAGAAGCTCTGCCATCCGGGAGGAACTCAACGTAAAGCCGCTGCTCCTCCACATCGAAAGGAGCCAGATGAGGTGGTTCGGGCATCTGGTCAGGATGCCACCCGAACGCCTCCCTAGGGATGTGTTTAGGGCACGTCCAGCTGGTAGGAGGCCACGGGGAAGACCCAGGACACGTTGGAAAGACTATGTCTCCCGGCTGGCCTGGGAACGCCTCGGGATCCCCCGGGAAGAGCTAGACGAAGTGGCTGGAGATAGGGAAGTCTGGGCTTCCCTGCTTAGGCTGCTGCCCCCGCGACCCGACCTCGGATAAGCAGAAGATGATGGATGGATGGATGAGTAAAACCTCATTTTTGTATTTGCAAACCATTGAAAAACAACTGTATCTAGTAAAACTCACATGTATTCAATATCACAGGCATTTTTAGACATTTTGCACGTTTGGATTAGGAATTATGTTGGAATACATTTGTATTGCTTTTTTCGCATTATCTCAGGATTCTAAGTACATTACTGTCAGATTGAGTAACAAATCAAATTTTGTTTTTGCAAACCTTACCAAATGTTTTTTTTTTCAGGAAAACTCTCGAAGATGCATTTCTTCAGGCATTATTAGACATTTTGCATGTGTATTTTTGGAGTTATGTTTCAAAAACTGTCATTTTGAGTGTGACCTATATGAGGCCAGTAAAATCTAATATTTGTATTTGTGATTCTTTCCAAAATACCTGATTCTGGTAAAACTTACATAAATTCAATATTAAAGGCTTTTTAAGACAAATTTCATATTTGGTTTTGGAGTTATGATTATAAACCTTTTATATTTAGTATGACAGTTACACTGTTATATTGAATAAAACAACTAACTTTTATCTTTGCAAACCTTACAAAAATTCAGTTTTCTAGTACAACTAACAAAAAAACATATCTCTGGGCATTATTAGCCATTTTGCATGTGTTGTTTAGAATTTATGTTTGAATACATTTTTATTTCTTTTTTCGCATTATCTCAGGATTGTAAGACTATTATAGTCGTATTGAGTAAAAAAATACTTTTTGCATTTGCAAGATTTAAAAAAACATATGTTTCGAGTAAAAGTCCCAAAGATGCATTATTTCAGGCATTATTAGCCATTTTTCATGTGTGGTGTAGGAGTTATGTTTAAATAACTGTCATATTGAGTGTTACAGTATACAGTCATATTGAGTAAAACCTCATTTTTGTATTTGCAAACCATTGAAAAACAACTGTATCTAGTAAAACTCACATGTATTCAATATCACAGGAATTTTTAGACATTTTGCACGTTTGGATTAGGTATTATGTTGGAATACATTTTTATTGCTTTTTTCGCATTATCTCAGGATTCTAAGTACATTACTGTCAAATTGAGTAACAAATCAAATTTTGTTTTTGCAAACCTTACCAAATGTTTTTTTTTTTTCAGGAAAACTCTCGTAGATGCATTTCTTCAGGCATTATTAGACATTTTGCATGTGTATTTTTGGAGTTATGTTTCAAAAACTGTCATTTTGAGTGTGACCTATATGAGGCCAGTAAAATCTAATATTTGTATTTGTGATTCTTTCCAAAATACCTGATTCTGGTAAAACTTACATAAATTCAATATTAAAGGCTTTTTAAGACAAATTTCATATTTGGTTTTGGAGTTATGATTATAAACCTTTCATATTTAGTATGACAGTTACAGTGTTATATTGAATAAAAAAATTAACTTGTGTCTTTGCAAACCTTACAAAAGATCATTTTTCTACTACAACTAACAAAAAACATATCTCTAGGCATTATTAGCCATTTTGCATGTGTTGTTTAGAAGTTATGTTTGAATACATTTGTATTGCTTTTTTCGCATTATCTCAGGATTCTAAGACTATTATAGTCATATTGAGTAAAAAACTACTTTTTGCACTTGCAAGATTTAAAAAAGCATATGTTTCTAGTAAAACTCCCAAAGATGCATTATTTCAGGCATTATTAGCCATTTTTCATGTGTGGTGTAGGAGTTATGTTTAAATAACTGTCATATTGAGTGTTACAGTATACAGTCATATTGAGTAAAACCTCATTTTTGTATTTGCAAACAATTGAAAAACAACTGTATCTAGTAAAACTCACATGTATTCATATCACAGGCATTTTTAGACATTTTGCACGTTTGGATTAGGAATTATGTTGGAATACATTTTTATTGCTTTTTTCGCATTATCTCAGGATTCTAAGTACATTACTGTCAAATTGAGTAACAAATCAAATTTTGTTTTTGCAAACCTTACCAAATGTTTTTTTTTTCAGGAAAACTCTCGAAGATGCATTTCTTCAGGCATTATTAGACATTTTGCATGTGTATTTTTGGAGTTATGTTTCAAAAACTGTCATTTTGAGTGTGACCTATATGAGGCCAGTAAAATCTAATATTTGTATTTGTGATTCTTTCCAAAATACCTGATTCTGGTAAAACTTACATAAATTCAATATTAAAGGCTTTTTAAGACAAATTTCATATTTGGTTTTGGAGTTATGATTATAAACCTTTCATATTTAGTATGACAGTTACACTGTTATATTGAATAAAAAAACTAACTTTTGTCTTTGCAAACCTTACAAAAATTCAGTTTTCTAGTACAACTAACAAAAAAACATATCTCTGGGCATTATTAGACATTTTGCATGTGTTGTTTAGAATTTATGTTTGAATACATTTTTAATTATTTTTTCGCATTATCTCAGGATTGTAAGACTATTATAGTCGTATTGAGTAAAAAAAATACTTTTTGCATTTGCAAGATTTAAAAAAACATATGTTTCGAGTAAAAGTCCCAAAGATGCATTATTTCAGGCATTATTAGCCATTTTTCATGTGTGGTGTAGGAGTTATGTTTAAATAACTGTCATAATGAGTGTTACAGTATACAGTCATATTGAGTAAAACCTCATTTTTGTATTTGCAAACCATTGAAAAACAACTGTATCTAGTAAAACTCACATGTATTCAATATCACAGGCATTTTTAGACATTTTGCACGTTTGGATTAGGAATTATGTTGGAATACATTTGTATTGCTTTTTTCGCATTATCTCAGGATTCTAAGTACATTACTGTCAAATTGAGTAACAAATCAAATTTTGTTTTTGCAAACCTTACCAAATGTTTTTTTTTTTTCAGGAAAACTCTCGAAGATGCATTTCTTCAGGCATTATTAGACATTTTGCATGTGTATTTTTGGAGTTATATTTCAAAAACTGTCATTTTGAGTGTGAACTATATGAGGCCAGTAAAATCTAATATTTGTATTTGTGATTCTTTCCAAAATACCTGATTCTGGTAAAACTTACATAAATTCAATATTAAAGGCTTTTTAAGACAAATTTCATATTTGGTTTTGGAGTTATGATTATAAACCTTTCATATTTAGTATGACAGTTACAGTGTTATATTGAATAAAAAAACTAACTTGTGTCTTTGCAAACCTTACAAAAGATCATTTTTCTACTACAACTAACAAAAAACATATCTCTAGGCATTATTAGCCATTTTGCATGTGTTGTTTAGAAGTTATGTTTGAATACATTTGTATTGCTTTTTTCGCATTATCTCAGGATTCTAAGACTATTATAGTCATATTGAGTAAAAAACTACTTTTTGCATTTGCAAGATTTAAAAAAGCATATGTTTCTAGTAAAACTCCCAAAGATGCATTATTTCAGGCATTATTAGCCATTTTTCATGTGTGGTGAAGGAGTTATGTTTAAATAACTCTCATATTGAGTGTTACAGTATACAGTCATATTGAGTAAAACCTCATTTTTGTATTTGCAAACCATTGAAAAACAACTGTATCTAGTAAAACTCACATGCATTCAATATCACAGGCATTTTTAGACATTTTGCACGTTTGGATTAGGAATTATGTTTGAATACATTTTTATTGCTTTTTTCGCATTATCTCAGGATTTTAAGTACATTACTGTCAAATTGAGTAACGAATCAAATTTTGTTTTTGCAAACCTTACCAAATGTTTTTTTTTTCAGGAAAACTCTCGAAGATGCATTTCTTCAGGCATTTTTAGACATTTTGCATGTGTATTTTTTGAGTTATGTTTCAAAAACTGTCATTTTGAGTGTGACCAATATGAGGCCAGTAAAATCTAATATTTGTATTTGTGATTCTTTCCAAAATACCTGATTCTGGTAAAACTTACATAAATTCAATATTAAAGGCATTTTAAGACAAATTTCATATTTGGTTTTGGAGTTATGATTATAAACCTTTCATATTTAGTATGACAGTTACACTGTTATATTGTATAAAAAAACTAACTTGTGTCTTTGTAAACCTTACAAAAGATCATTTTTCTACTACAACTAACAAAAAAACATATCTCTAGGCATTATTAGCCATTTTGCAGGTGTTGTTTAGAAGTTATGTTTGAATACATTTTTTTTGCTTTTTTCGCATTATCTCAGGATTCTAAGACTATTATAGTCATATTGAGTAAAAAACTACTTTTTGCATTTGCAAGATTTAGAAAAGCATATGTTTCTAGTAAAACTCCCAAAGATGCATTATTTCAGTTATTATTAGCCATTTTTCACGTGTGGTGTAGGAGTTATGTTTAAATAACTGTCATATTGAGTGTTACAGTATACAGTCATATTGAGTAAAACCTCATTTTTGTATTTGCAAACCATTGATAAACAACTGTATCTAGTAAAACTCACATGTATTCAATATCACAGGCATTTTTAGACATTTTGCACGTTTGGATTAGGAATTATGTTGGAATACATTTGTATTGCTTTTTTCGCATTATCTCAGGATTCTAAGTACATTACTGTCAAATTGAGTAACAAATCAAATTTTGTTTTTGCAAACCTTACCAAATGTTTTTTTTTTTCAGGAAAACTCTCGAAGATGCATTTCTTCAGGCATTATTAGACATTTTGCATGTGTATTTTTGGAGTTATATTTCAAAAACTGTCATTTTGAGTGTGACCTATATGAGGCCAGTAAAATCTAATATTTGTATTTGTGATTCTTTCCAAAATACCTGATTCTGGTAAAACTTACATAAATTCAATATTAAAGGCTTTTTAAGACAAATTTCATATTTGGTTTTGGAGTTATGATTATAAACCTTTCATATTACGTATGACAGTTACACTGTTATATTGAATAAAAAAACTTATTTGTATCTTTGCAAACCTTACAAAAATTCATTTTTCTAGTACAAATAACAAAAAAACATATTTCTGGGCATTATTAGCCATTTTGCATGTGTTGTTTAGAATTTATGTTTGAATACATTTTTATTGCTTTTTTCACATTATCTCAGGATTGTAAGACTATTATAGTCGTATTGAGTAAAAAACTACTTTTTGCATTTACAAGATTTAAAACAACATATGTTTCGAGTAAAAGTCCCAAAGATGCATTATTTCAGGCATTATTAGCCATTTTTCATGTGTGGTGTAGATCTTATGTTTAAATAACTGTCATATTGAGTGTTACAGTATACAGTCATATTGAGTAAAACCTCATTTTTGTATTTGCAAACCATTGAAAAACAACTGTATCTAGTAAAACTCACATGTATTCAATATCACAGGCATTTTTAGACATTTTGCACGTTTGGATTAGGAATTATGTTGGAATACATTTGTATTGCTTTTTTCGCATTATCACAGGATTTTAAGTACATTACTGTCAAATTGAGTAACAAATCAAATTTTGTTTTTGCAAACCTTACCAAATGTTTTTTTTTTCAGGAAAACTCTCGAAGATGCATTTCTTCAGGCATTATTAGACATTTTGCATGTGTATTTTTGGAGTTATGTTTCAAAAACTGTCATTTTGAGTGTGACCAATATGAGGCCAGTAAAATCTAATATTTGTATTTGTGATTCTTTCCAAAATACCTGATTCTGGTAAAACGTACATAAATTCAATATTAAAGGCATTTTAAGACAAATTTCATATTTGGTTTTGGAGTTATGATTATAAACCTTTCATATTTAGTATGACAGTTACACTGTTATATTGAATAAAAAAAACTAACTTGTGTCTTTGCAAACCTTACAAAAGATCATTTTTCTACTACAACTAACAAAAAAACATATCTCTAGGCATTATTAGCCATTTTGCATGTGTTGTTTAGAAGTTATGTTTGAATACATTTGTATTGCTTTTTTCGCATTATCTCAGGATTCTAAGACTATTATAGTCATATTGAGTAAAAAACTACTTTTTGCATTTGCAAGATTTAAAAAAGCATATGTTTCTAGTAAAACTCCCAAAGATGCATTATTTCAGGCATTATTAGCCATTTTTCATGTGTGGTGAAGGAGTTATGTTTAAATAACTGTCATATTGAGTGTTACAGTATACAGTCATATTGAGTAAAACCTCATTTTTGTATTTGCAAACCATTGAAAAACAACTGTTTCTAGTAAAACTCACATGCATTCAATATCACAGGCATTTTTAGACATTTTGCACGTTTGGATTAGGAATTATGTTGGAATACATTTTTATTGCTTTTTTCGCATTATCTCAGGATTTTAAGTACATTACTGTCAAATTGAGTAACGAATCAAATTTTGTTTTTGCAAACCTTACCAAATGTTTTTTTTTTCAGGAAAACTCTCGAAGATGCATTTCTTCAGGCATTTTTAGACATTTTGCATGTGTATTTTTTGAGTTATGTTTCAAAAACTGTCATTTTGAGTGTGACCAATATGAGGCCAGTAAAATCTAATATTTGTATTTGTGATTCTTTCCAAAATACCTGATTCTGGTAAAACTTACATAAATTCAATATTAAAGGCTTTTTAAGACAAATTTCATATTTGGTTTTGGAGTTATGATTATAAACCTTTCATATTTAGTATGACAGTTACACTGTTATATTGAATAAAAAAACTAACTCGTGTCTTTGCAAACTTTACAAAAGATCATTTTTCGAGTACAACTAACAAAAATACATATTTCTAGGCATTATTAGCCATTTTTCATGTGTTGTTTAGAAGTTATGTTTGAATACATTTTCATTGCTTTTTTCGCATTATCTCAGGATTCTAAGACTATTATAGTCATATTGAGTAAAAAACTACTTTTTGCATTTGCAAGATATAAAATAGCATATGTTTCTAGTAAAACTCCCAAAGATGAATTATTTCAGGCATTATTGGCCATTTTTCATGTGTGGTGTAGGAGTTATGTTTAAATAACTGTCATATTGAGTGTTACAGTATACAGTCATATTGAGTAAAACCTCATTGTAGTATTTGCAAACCATTGAAACAAAACTGTATCTAGTAAAACTCACATGTATTCAATATCACAGGCATTTTTAGACATTTTGCACATTTGGATTAGGAATTATGTTGGAATAATTTTTATTGCTTTTTTCGCATTATCTCAGGATTCTAAGTACATTACTGTCAAATTGAGTAACAAATCAAATTTTGTTTTTGCAAACCTTACCAAATGTTTTTTTTCTGGAGAACTCTCGAAGATGCATTTCTTCAGGCATTATTAGACATTTTGCATGTGTTTTTTTGGAGTTATGTTTCAAAAACTGTCATTTTGAGTGTGACCAATATGAGGCCAGTAAAATCTAATATTTGTATTTGTGAACCTTTCCAAAATACCTGATTCTGGTAAAACTTACATAAATTCAATATTAAAGGCTTTTTAAGACAAATTGTATATTTGGTTTTGGAGTTATGATTATAAACCTTTCATATTTAGTATGACAGTTACAGTGTTATATTGAGTAAAAAAAACTAACTTGTGTCTTTGCAAACCTTACAAAAGATCATTTTTCTAGTACAACTAACAAAAAAACATATCTCTGGGCATTATTAGCCATTTTGCATGTGTTGTTTAGAAGTTATGTTTGAATACATTTTTATTGCTTTTTTCGCATTATCTCAGGATTGTAAGACTATTATAGTCAAATTGAGTAAAAAACTACTTTTTTCACTTGCAAGATACAAAAAAGCATATGTTTCGAGTAAAACTCCCAAAGATGCATTATTTCAGGCATTATTAGCTATTTTTCATGTGTGGTGTAGGAGTTATGTTTAAATAACTGTCATATTGAGTGTTACAGTATACAGTCATATTGAGTAAAACCTCATTTTTGTATTTGCAAACCATAGAAAAACATCTGTATCTAGTGATACTCACATGTATTCAACATCACAGGCATTTTTAGACATTTTGCACGTTTGGATTTAGAATTATGTTGGAATACATTTTTATTGCTTTTTTCGCATTATCTCAGGATTCTAAGTCCATTACTGTCAAATTGAGTAACAAATCAAATTTTGTTTTTGCAAACCTTACCAAATGTTTTTTTTCTGGAGAACTCTCGAAGATGCATTTCTTCAGGCATTATTAGACATTTTGCATGTGTTTTTTTGGAGTTATGTTTCAAAAACTGTCATTTTGAGTGTGACCAATATGAGGCCAGTAAAATCTAATATTTGTATTTTTGAACCTTTCCAAAATACCTGATTTTGCTAAAACTTACATAAATTCAATATTAAAGGCTTTTTAAGACAAATTTCATATTTGGTTTTGGAGTTATGATTATAAACCTTTCATATTTAGTATGACTGTTACAGTGTTATATTGAATAAAAAAACTAACTTGTGTCTTTGCAAACCTTACAAAAGATAATTGTTCTAGTACAACTAACAAAAAAACATATCTCTATGCATTATTAGCCATTTTGCATGTGTTGTTTAGAAGTTATGTTTGAATACATTTTTATTGCTTTTTTCGCTATATCTCAGGATTGTAAGACTTATATAATTGTATTGAGTAAAAAACTACTTTTTGCATTTGCAAGATTTAAAAAAGCATATGTTTCGATTAAAAGTCCCATAGATGCATTATTTCAGGCATTATTAGCTATTTTTCATGTGTGGTGTAGGAGTTATGTTTAAATAACTGTCATATTGAGTGTTACAGTATACAGTCATATTGAGTAAAACCTCATTTTTGTATTTGCAAACCATAGAAAAACATCTGTATCTAGTGATACTCACATGTATTCAATATCACAGGCATTTTTAGACATTTTGCACGTTTGGATTTAGAATTATGTTGGAATACATTTTTATTGCTTTTTTCGCATTATCTCAGGATTCTAAGTACATTACTGTCAAATTGAGTAACAAATCAAATTTTGTTTTTGCAAACCTTACCAAATGTTTTTTTTCTGGAGAACTCTCGAAGATGCATTTCTTCAGGCATTATTAGACATTTTGCATGTGTTTTTTTGGAGTTATGTTTCAAAAACTGTCATTTTGAGTGTGACCAATATGAGGCCAGTAAAATCTAATATTTGTATTTGTGAACCTTTCCAAAATAACTGATTCTGGAAAAACTTACATAAATTCAATATTAAAGGCTTTTTAAGACAAATTTTATATTTGGTTTTGGAGTTATGATTATAAACCTTTCATATTTAGTATGACAGTTACAGTGTTATGTTGAATAAAAAAAACTAACTTGTGTCTTTGCAAACCTTACAAAAGATCATTTTTCTAGTACAACTAACAAAAAAACATATCTCTAGGCATTATTAGCCATTTTGCATGTGTTGTTTAGAAGTTATGTATCAATAAATTTTTATTGCTTTTTTCGCATTAGCTCAGGATTGTACGACTATTATAGTCGTATTGAGTAAAAAACTACTTTTTGCATTTGCAAGATTTAAAAAATTATATGTTTCGAGTAAAAATTCCAAAGATGGATTATTTCAGGCATTATTAGCCATTTTTCATGTGTGGTGTAGGAGTTATGTTTAAATAACTGTCATATAGAGTGTTACAGTATACAGTCATATTGAGTAAAACCTAATTTTTGTATTTGCAAACCATTGAAAAACAACTGTATCTAGTAAAACTCACATGTATTAAATATCACAGGCATTTTTAGACATTTTGCACGTTTGGATTAGGAATTATGTTGGAATACATTTTTATTGCTTTTTTCGCATTATCTCAGGATTCTAAGTACATTGCTGTCAAATTGAGTAACAAATCAATTTTTTTTTTTGCAAACCTTACCAAATGTTTTTTTTTCTGGAAAACTCTCGAAGATGCATTTCTTCAGGCATTATTAGACATTTTGCATGTGTATTTTTGGAGTTATGTTTCAAAAACTGTCATTTTGAGTGTGACCTATATGAGGCCAGTAAAATCTAATATTTGTATTTGTGATTCTTTCCAAAATACCTGATTCTGGTAAAACTTACATAAATTCAATATTAAAGGCTTTTTAAGACAAATTTCATATTTGGTTTTGGAGTTATGATTATATACCTTTCATATTTAGTATGACAGTTACACTGTTATATTGAATAAAAAAACGTATTTGTATCTTTGCAAACCTTACAAAAGATCATTTTTCTAGTACAACTAACAAAAAAACATATCTCTAGGCATTATTAGCCATTTTGCATGTGTTGTTTAGAAGTTATGTTTGAATACATTTTCATTGCTTTTTTCGCATTATCTCAGGATTCTAAGACTATTATAGTCATATTGAGTAAAAAACTACTTTTTGCATTTGCAAGATTTAAAAATGCATATATTTCGAGTAAAACTCGCAAAGATGCATTATTTTAGGCATTATTAGCCATTTTTCATGTGTGGTGTAGGAGTTATGTTTAAATAACTGTCATATTGAGTGTTACAGTATGCAGTCATATTGAGAAAAACATCATTTTCGTATTTGCAAACCATTGAAAAACAACTGTATCTAGTAAAACTCACATGTATTCAATATCACAGGCATTTTAAGACATTTTGCACGTTTGGATTAGGAATTATGTTGGAATACATTTTTATTGCTTTTTTCGCATTATCTCAGGATTCTAAGTACATTACTGTCACATTGAGTAACACATCAATTTTTTTTTTTGCAAACCTTACCAAATGTTTTTTTTTTCTGGAAAACTCTCGAAGATGCATTTCTTCAGGCATTATTAGACATTTTGCATGTGTATTTTTGGAGTTATGTTTTAAAAACTGTCATTTTGAGTGTGACTAATATGAGGCCAGTAAAATCTAATATTTGTATTTGTGATTCTTTCCAAAATACCTGATTCTGGTAAAACTTACAAACATTCAATATTAAAGGCTTTTTAAGACAAATTTCATATTTGGTTTTGGAGTTATGATTATAAACCTTTCATATTTAGTATGACTGTTACAGTGTTATATTGAATAAAAAAACTAACTTGTGTCTTTGCAAACCTTACAAAAGATAATTGTTCTAGTACAACTAACAAAAAAACATATCTCTATGCATTATTAGCCATTTTGCATGTGTTGTTTAGAAGTTATGTTTGAATACATTTTTATTGCTTTTTTCGCTATATCTCAGGATTGTAAGACTTATATAATTGTATTGAGTAAAAAACTACTTTTTGCATTTGCAAGATTTAAAAAAGCATATGTTTCGATTAAAAGTCCCAAAGATGCATTATTTCAGGCATTATTAGCCATTTTTCATGTGTGGTGTAGGAGTTATGTTTAAATAACTGTCATATAGAGTGTTACAGTATACAGTCATATTGAGTAAAACCTCATTTTTGTATTTGCAAACCATTGAAAAACAACTGTATCTATTAAAACTCACATGTATTCAATATCACAGGCATTTTTAGACATTTTGCATGTTTAGATTAATAATTATGTTGGAATACATTTGTATTGCTTTTTTCGCATTATCTCAGGATTCTAAGTACATTACTGTCACATTGAGTAACAAATCAATTTTTTTTTTTGCAAACCTTACCAAATGTTTTTTTTTCTGGAAAACTCTCGAAGATGCATTTCTTCAGGCATTATTAGACATTTTGCATGTGTATTTTTGGAGTTATGTTTCAAAAACTGTCATTTTGAGTGTGACTAATATGAGGCCAGTAAAATCTAATATTTGTATTTGTGATTCTTTCCAAAATACCTGATTCTGGTAAAACTTACAAAAATTCAATATTAAAGGCTTTTTAAGACAAATTTCATATTTGGTTTTGGAGTTATGATTATAAACCTTTCATATTTAGTATGACTGTTACAGTGTTATATTGAATAAAAAAACTAACTTGTGTTTTTGCAAACCTTACAAAAGATAATTGTTCTAGTACAACTAACAAAAAAACATATCTCTAGGCATTATTAGCCATTTTGCATGTGTTGTTTAGAAGTTATGTTTGAATACATTTTTATTGCTTTTTCGCTTTATCTCAGGATTATAAGACTATTATAGTTGTATTGAGTAAAAAACTACTTTTTGCATTTGCAAGATTTAAAAAAGCATATGTTTCGATTAAAAGTCCCAAAGATGCATTTTTTCAGGCATTATTAGCCATTTTTCATGTGTGGTGTAGGAGTTATGTTTAAATAACTGTCATATAGAGTGTTACAGTATACAGTCATATTGAGTAAAACCTCATTTTTGTATTTGCAAACCATTGAAAAACAACTGTATCTAGTAAAACTCACATGTATTCAATATCACAGGCATTTTTAGACATTTTGCATGTTTAGATTAATAATTATGTTGGAATACATTTGTATTGCTTTTTTCGCATTATCTCAGGATTCCAAGTACATTACTGTCAAATTGAGTAACAAATCAAATTTTGTTTTTGCAAAGCTTACAAAATGGTTTTTTTTTCAGGAAAACTCTCGAAGATGCATTTTTTCAGGCATTATTAGACATTTTGCATGTGTATTTTTGGAGTTATGTTTCAAAAACTGTCATTTTGAGTGTGACCAATATGAGGCCAGTAAAATCTAATATTTGTATTTGTGATTCTTTCCAAAATACCTGATTCTGGTAAAACTTACATAAATTCAATAGTAAAGGCTTTTTAAGACAAATTTCATATTTGGTTTTGGATTTATGATTATAAACCTTTCATATTTAGTATGACAGTTACAGTGTTATATTGAATAAAAAAAACTAACTTGTGTCTTTGCAAACCTTACAAAAGATCATTTTTCTAGTACAACTAACAAAAAAACATATCTCTAGGCATTATTAGCCATTTTGCATGTGTTGTTTAGAAGTTATGTTTGAATACATTTTTATTGCTTTTTTCGCATTATCTCAGGATTCTAAGACTATTATAGTCATATTGAGTAAAAAAACTACTTTTTGCATTTGCAAGATTTAAAAAAGCATATATTTCGAGTAAAACTCGCAAAGATGCATTATTTCAGGCATTATTAGCCATTTTTCATGTGTGGTGTAGGAGTTATGTTTAAATAACTGTCATATTGAGTGTTACAGTATACAGTCATATTGAGTAAAACCTCATTGTAGTATTTGCAAACCATTGAAAAACAACTGTATCTAGTAAAACTCACATGTATTCAATGTCACAGGCATTTTTAGACATTTTGCACGTTTGGATTAGGAATTATGTTGGAATACATTTTTATTGCTTTTTTCGCATTATCTCAGGATTCTAAGTACATCACTGTCAAATTGAGTAACAAATCAAATTTTGTTTTTGCAAACCTTAACAAATGTTTTTTTTCTGGAAAACTCTCGAAGATGCATTTCTTCAGGCATTATTAGACATTTTGCATGTGTATTTTTGGAGTTATGTTTCAAAAACTGTCATTTTGAGTGTGACCAATATGAGGCCAGTAAAATCTAATATTTGTATTTGTGAACCTTTCCAAAACACCTGATTCTGCTAAAATTTACATAAATTCAATATTAAAAGCTTTTTAAGACAAATTTCATCTTTGGTTTTGGAGTTATGATTTTAAACCTTTCATATTTAGTATGGCAGTTACACTGTTATATTGAATAAAAAAACTAATTTGTGTCTTTGCACACCTTACAAAAGATCATTTTTCTAGTACGACTAACAAAAAAACATATCTCTGGGCACTATTAACCATTTTGCATGTGTTGTTTAGAAGTTATGTTTGAATACATTTTTATTGCTTTTTTTGCATTATCTCAGGATTGTAAGACTTTTATAGTCATATTGAGTAAAAAACTACTTTTTGCATTTGCAAGATTTAAAAAAAGCATATGTTTCGAGTAGAAATCCCAAAGATGCATTATTTCAGGCATTATTAGCCATTTTTCATGTGTGGTGTAGGAGTTATGTTTAAATAACTGTCATATAGAGTGTTACAGTATACAGTCATATTGAGTAAAACCTCATTTTTGTATTTGCAAACCATTGAAAAACAACTGTATCTAGTAAAACTCACATGTATTCAATATCGCAGGCATTTTTAGACATTGTGCACGTTTGGAAATAGGAATTATGTTGGAATACATTTGTATTGCTTTTTTCGCATTATCTCAGGATTCTAAGTACATTACTGTCAAATTGAGTAACAAATCAAATTTTGTTTTTGCAAACCTTACCAAATGTTTTTTTTCTGGAAAACTCTCGAAGATGCATTTCTTCAGGCATTATTAGACATTTTGCATGTGTATTTTTGGAGTTATGTTTCAAAAACTGTCATTTTGAGTGTGACCAATATGAGGCCAGTAAAATCTAATATTTGTATTTGTGATTCTTTCCAAAATACCTGATTCTGGTAAAACTTACATAAATTTAATATTAAAGGCTTTTTAAGACAAATTTCATATTTGGTTTTGGAGTTATGATTATAAACATTTCATATTTAGTATGACAGTTACAGTGTTATATTGAATAAAAAAACTAACTTGTGTCTTTGCAAGCCTTACAAAAGATAATTTTTCTAGTACAACTAACAAAAAAACATATCTCTGGGCATTATTAGCCATTTTGCATGTGTTGTTCAGAAGTTATGTTTGAATACATTTTTATTGCTTTTTTCGCATTATCTCAGGATTCTAAGACTATTATAGTCATATTGAGTAAAAAACTACTTTTTGCATTTGCAAGATTTAAAAAAGCATATGTTTCGAGTAAAACTCGCAAAGATGCATTATTTCAGGCATTATTAGCCATTTTTCTTGTGTGGTGTAGGAGTTATGTTTAAAGAACTGTCATATTGAGTGTTACAGTATACAGTCATATTGAGTAAAACCTCATTGTAGTATTTGCAAACCATTGTAAAACAACTGTATCTAGTAAAACTCACATGTATTCAATATCACAGGCATTTTTAGACATTTTGCACGTTTGGATTAGGAATTATGTTGGAATACATTTTTATTGCTTTTTTGCATTATCTCAGGATTCTAAGTACATTACTGTCAAATTGAGTAACAAATCAAATTTTGTCTTTGCAAACCTTACCAAATGTTTTTTTTTTTCAGGAAAACTCTCGAAGATGCATTTCTTCAGGCATTATTAGACATTTTGCATGTGTATTTTTGGAGTTATGTTTCAAAAACTGTCATTTTGAGTGTGACCAATATGAGGCCAGTAAAATCTAATATTTGTATTTCTGATTCTTTCCAAAATACCTGATTCTGGTAAAATTTACATAAATTCAATATTAAAGGCTTTTTAAGACAAATTTCATATTTGGTTTTGGAGTTATGATTATAAACCTTTCATATTTAGAATGGCAGTTACACTGTTATATTGAATAAAACAACTAACTTGTGTCTTTGCAAACCTTACAAAAGATCAATTTTTCTAGTACAACTAACAAAAATACATATCTCTAGGCATTATTAGCCATTTTGCATGTGTTGTTTTTAAGTTATGTTTGAATACATTTGTATTGCTTTATTTCAGGCATTATTAGCCATTTTTCATGTGTGGTGTAGGAGTTATGTTCAAATAACTGTCATATTGAGTGTTACAGTATACAGTCATATTAAATAAAACCTCATTTTTGTATTTGCAAACCATGAAAAAACAACCAAATCTAGTAAAACTCACATGTATTCAATATCACAGGCATTTTTAGACATTTTGCACGTTTGGATTAGGAATTATGTTGGAATACATTTTTATTGCTTTTTTCGCATTATCTCAGGATTCTAAGTACATGACTGTCAAATTTAGTAAAAAAATACTTTCTTTTATTGCAAACCTTACCAAACATTTTTTTTTTTCAGGAAAACTCTCAAAGATACATTTCTTCAGGCATTATTAGACATTTTGCATTTCTACTTTTGGAGTTATGTTTCAAAATTGTCATTATGAGTGTGACCAATATGAGGCCGGTAAAACCCAATTTTTGTATGTGTGAACCTTTCCAAAATACCTGATTCTGCTAAAACTAACATAAATTCAATATTACAGGCTTTTTTTTTAGGAAGATTTAATGTTTGGTTTTGGAGTTATGATTTGAAACATTTCATATTTAGTATGACAGTTATACTGTTATATTGAATAAAAAAAACTAACTTGTGTCTTTGTTAACCTTACAAAAGATAATTTTTCTAGTACAACTAACGAAAATTCATATCTCTAGTCATTATTAGCCATTTTGCATGTGTTGTTTGGAAGTTATGTTTGAATACAATTGTATTGCTTTTTTTCGAATTATCTCAGAATTCAAAGAACATTATGGTCATATTGAGTAAAAAAATACATTTTAAATTTGCAACATTTAAAAAAGCACATGTTTCGAGTAATACTCACAAACATGCATTATTTCAGGCATTATTAGTCATTTTTCATGTGTGGTCTAGGAATTATGTTTAAAAAACTGTCATATTTAGTGTTACAGTATACATTCATATTGAGTAAAACCTAAATTTTGTATTTGCAAACCATAGAAAAACAAGTGTATCTAGTACAACTCACATTTATTGAATATCACAGGCATTTTTAGACATTTTGCACGTTTGGATTGGGAATTATGTTGGAATACATTTTTATTGCTTTTTTTCGTATTATCTCAGGATTCTAAGTAATTTACCGTCAAATTTATTATAAAAATACTTTTTGTTTATTCAAACCTTACCAAATGTTTTTTTTTCCAGGAAAACTCTCAAAGAGACATTTCTTCAGGCATTCTTAGACATTTTGCATGCATATTTTTGGAGTTATGTTTCAAAAATGTCATTTTGAGTTTGATCAATATGAGGCCAGTAAAACCTAATTGTTGTATTTGTGAAGTTTTCCAAAATGACTGATTCTTCTAAAACTCACATAAATTCAATATTACAGACTTTTTTTTAGAGAAATTTCTTATATGGTTTTGGAGTTAAGATTATAAACCTTTCATATTTAGTATGACGGTTACGCTGTTATATTGAATAAAAAAACTAACTTGTGTCTTTGTGAACCTCACAAAAGATCATTTTTCTAGTACAACTAACAAAAATACATGTCTCTAGGCATTATTAGCCATTTTACAAGAGTTTTATAGAAGTTATGTTTGAAAACATTTTTATTGCTTTTTGCATTATCTTAGGATTCTAAGAACATTATAGTCATATTGAGTAGAACAACAATTTTTTGCATTACAAAGATTTAAAAAAGCAATCGTTTCGAGTAAAACTCCCCAAAATGCATTATTTCAGGCATTATTAGCCATTTTTCATGTGTGGTGTAGGAGTTAGGTTTATGTAACTGTCATATTGAGTGTTACAGTATACAGTCATATTGAATAAAACCTAATTTTTGTATTTGCAAACCATAGAAAAGCAACTGTATCTAGTAAAACTCACATGGATTCAATATCACAGGCATTTTTAGACAATTTGCACGTTTGGATTAGGAATTATGTTGGAATACATTTTTATTGCTCTTTTTGCATTATCTCAGGATTTTAAGTACATTACTGTCAAATTGGGTAAAACATTTCTTTTTGTTTCTGCAAACCTAACAAAATGTTTTTATTCCAGTAAAACAAATATACATTTTTTCAGGCATTTTTTTGTATTTTTGCATGTGTATTTTTGGAGATATGGTTCAATAACTGTCTTATTGAGTGTGTGAGGCCAGTAAAACCAAATGTTTGTATTTGTGAACCTTTCCAAAATACCTAATTCAGGTAAAACTCACATAAAGTCAATATTACAGGCTTTTTTAGACAGATTTCATGTTTGGTTTTGGAGTTATGTTTATGAACCTTTCATATTTAGTATGACAGTAATACTGTTATATCGAATAAAAAAAACAAACTTGTATCTTTGAAAACACTGTAAAAATGAATTCTGTAAAAAAACGGTCATTTACTGGCAGCTACGGCTGCCAAACAAAAACCATAAAATTAAAGTAAAACATTGTAAACCAAATAATGATCAAAAACATTATATTTACAGAAATTTTCATGAAATGTTTTGGGGAGAAATATCGTAGTTTTACAGATTTTTACAAAATTATTAAGATCAACCACCTTTAATAAAGTGACGATGCAAACAGTTCCGCAGAAAAAAAAAACTTTATTCTTCAGAGTTTTTTCAAATTATTACGATCAACCACCTTTAGTGAAGTGACAATGCTGGCGGTTCCACAGAAAAATACCATTGTTTAACAGATTTTTTCTGAATTGTTAGGATCAGGGGTGTCTCATTGACTTTAGCAGGGGGCCACTGGATGCAGGAAATTGATACAAAGTGGGTTAACCTTGCATGAATGGCTATCCCACCCTAGCTACATACTTACCATTCCTATCATTTCACCACGAGAATTTCACTGACCCTCATGTAGGGTTGACTCAAAGTTTGGCCGGGCGAATATGACACGTAAAACCATGGCGGGTTTTATTGAACGCTCGTTCATCAAATCATCAGCGTGCCAATTGAGGCATGTGATGAGCACAGTTTTGTCGTTCATTTGAAAGGTGACTGCAAGATATACTTGGTCAACAGCCACACAGGTCACACTGACGGTGGCTGTACAAACAACTTTAACACTGTTACAAATATGCACCACACTGTGAACCCACATCGAACAAGAATGATAAACACATTTCAGGAAAACATCCTCACTGTAATAAAACATAAACACAACATAACAAATACCCAGAAGCCCAAGCAGCGCTGACACTTCCGGGCTACAATCCCGCTACCGCCCAACCCCGTGCCCCAAAACATCACCGGCCCCCTCCGTGCGTTGGTTGAGCTGGGCGGGGTTAGGTGGTGGGGGTGTATATTGTAACACATGGAATTCTAGGAATACTTTCTGTTGTGTTAATGTTGTGTTACGGTGACGATGTTCTCCTGAAATGTGTTTGTCAGTCTTGTTTGATGTGGCTCCACAGTGTGGCGCATATTTGTAACATTGTTAAAGTCGTTTGTACGGCCACCGTCAGTGTGATCTGTAAGGCTGTTGACTGTTGATTAAGTATGTCTTGCAGTCATTCATGTATGTCATATTACAGGGAAAAAAATTTAATAGTTAGTTTGAGCATAAACCTTTTATAAGAGGCTACATATATTTTTCGCTTTGAATGTGAAAATAAACATAAATATTAAAAAAATTTGATTTACCTTAAAATTACATATAAAGCTTTTAGATTGTTAGTATGGACACATACTTTTATATAACAAGCTATATATTTAATTAAAGTTAATTACTGTAATTTTACATGAAATTGAAAGTAATTTGAGAAAACTGAAAATAATATGTATAATTAAATTGGTATTTTTCTGTAAAAAAATAGGAATATACATAGTTCGTCATTACAGTTATATTATTCAAAATAACAGGCGGTTTGTTTATTTACAGATAATGTCTTGAATTCTACAGTTTTATAACCTATCTAAAAAAATTGAAAAATTACAGTAGAAATTTAAAGTAAACTAACCATAAAAATTGGATTTTTTTTTTTACAGTGAACCCTACAAAAGATCATTTTTCTACTACAACTAACAAAGATACACATCTCTAGGCATTATTAGCCGTTTTGCATGTGTTGTTTAAAAGTTGTGTTTGAAAACTTTTGTATTGCTTTTTTCGCATTATCTCAGGATTCCAAGAACATTATTGTCATATTGAGTAAAAAAACAATTTTTTGCATTGCAAAGATTTAAAAAAACAATCGTTTCGAGTAAAACTCCCAAAGATGCATTATTTCAGGCATTATTAGCCATGTGTGGTGTAGGAGTTATGTTTAAATAACTGTCATATCGAGTGTTACAGTATACAGTCATATTGAGTAAAACCTAATTTTTGTATTTGCAAACCATAGAAAATCAACTATATCTAGTAAAACTCACATGGATTCAATATCACAGGCATTTTTAGACATTTTGCACATTTGGATTAGGAATTATGTTGGAATACATTTTTATTGCTCTTTTTGCATTATCTCAGGATTTTAAGTACATTACTGTCAAATTGGGTAGAACATTTCTCTTTGTTTTTGCAAACCTTACAAAATGTTTTTTTTCTTCAGTAAAACTCACAAAGATACATTTCTTCAGGCATTTTTTGTAATTTTGCATGTGTATTTTTGGAGATAGGGTTCAAAAACTGTCTTATTGAGTGTGACCAATGTTAGGCCAGTAAAACCAAATTTTTGTATTTGTGAACCTTTCCAAAATACCTAATTCAGGTAAAACTCACATAAAGTCAAAATTCAGGCTTTTTTAGACAGATTTCATATTTGGTTTTGGAGTTATGTTTATGAACCTTTCATATTTAGTATGACAGTTTTACTGTTATATTGAATAAAAAAACTAACTTTTATCTTTGCAAACACTGTAAAAATAAATTTTGTAAAAAAACGGTCATTTACTGGCAGCTACGGCTGCCAAACAAAAACCATAAAACTAAAGTAAAACATTGTAAACCAAATAATGATCTAAAAATATTATATTTACAGAAATTTTCATGAAACGTTTTGGGGTGAAATATCGTAATTTTACAGATTTTTACTAAATTATTAAGATCAACCACCTTTAATAAAGTGACAATGCAAACAGTTCTGCAGAAAAATACCTTTATTCTAAAGAGTTTTTTCCAAATTATTACGATCAACCACTTTTAGTGAAGTGACAATGCTGGCGGTTCCACAGAAAAATACCATTGTTTTACAGATTTTTTCTGAATTGTTAGGATCAGGGGTGTCTCATTGACTTTAGCGGGGGGCCACTGGATTCAGGAACTTGATGCAAAGTGGATTCACCTTGCTTGAATGGCTACCCCACCCTAGCAACATACTTACCGATCCTACCATTTCACTGTGAGAATTTTACTGACCCTCATGTAGGATTGACCCAAAGTCTGGCCGGTTGACTTCTTATACGCTCATTCACCAAATCATCAGCATGCCTACTGATGAGTGTGATGTGCATGGTATTGACATGCACGTGATAGTGATTGCAAAACATACTTGGTCAACAGCCACACAGGTCACACTGCTGGTGGCTGTACAAACAACTTTAACACTGTTACAAAATATGCACCACACTGTGAATCCACATCGAACAAGAATGATAAACACATTTCAGGAAACCACCTCACTGTAACAAAACATAAACACAACATAACATAACAAATACCTACAAGCCCATGCAGCGCTGACTCTTCCGGGCTACACCCCTGCTACCACCCACCCCCGCACCCCAAAACATCACCGCCCCCCTCCATGCGTTGGTTGAGGTGGGCGGAGTTAGGTGGTGGGGGTGTATATTGTAACACATGGAATTCTGGGTTTTGTTTTTGTTGTGTTAATGTTGTGTTACGGTGAAGATGTTCTCCTGAAATGTGTTTGTCATTCTTGTTTGATGTGGCTCCACAATGTGGCGCATATTTGTAACATTGTTAAAGTTTTTTGTACGGCCACCGTCAGTGTGATTTGTAAGGCTGTTGACTGTTGATTAAGTATGTCTTGCAGTCACTCATGTATGTCATATTAGAGGGACAAAAATGTAAATGTTGGTTTGAGCATAAACCTTTTATAAGAGGCTACATATATTTTTCGCCTGAAGGTGAAAATACACATAAATATTAAAAAAAAATTAATTTACCTTAAAATTACATTAACATTACAAAACATTTCTTTTTGTTTTTGCAAACCTTACAAAATGTTTTTTTTTTTTCCAGTAAAACTCACAAAGATACATGTCTTCAGGCATTTTTTTGTAATTTTGCCTTTGTATTTTTGGAGATATGGTTCAAAAACTGTCTTATTCAGTGTGACCAATGTGTGGCCAGTAAAACCAAATTTTTGTATTTGTGAAACTTTCCAAAATACTTGATTCAGGTAAAACTCACATAAAGTCAATATTACAGGCTTTTTTAGACAGATTTCATCTTTGGTTTTGGAGTTATGTTTATGAACCTTTCATATTTAGTATGACAGTTATACTGTTATATTAAATAAAATGAAAAATGGTATCTTCGCAAACACTGTAAAAATAAATTCTGTAAAAAAAACGGTCATTTACTGGCAGCTACGGCTGCCAAACAAAAACCATAAAATTAAAGTAAAACATTGTAAACCAAATAATGATCAAAAACCTTATATTTACAGAAATTTTCATGAAACATTTTGGGGAGAAATATCGTAATTTTACAGATTTTTACTAAATTATTAAGATCAACCACCTTTAATAAAGTGACGATGCAAACAGTTCCGCAGAAAAAAAAACCCTTATTCTTAAGAGTTTTTCCAAATTATTACGATCAACCACCTTTAGTGAAGTGACAATGCTGGCGGTTCCACAGAAAAATACCATTGTTTAACAGATTTTTTCTGAATTGTTAGGATCAGGGGTGTCTCATTGACTTTAGCGGGGGGGCCACTGGATGCAGGAGATTGATACAAAGTGGGTTAACCTTGCATGAATGGCTATCCCACCCTAGCTACATACTTACCATTCCTATCATTTCACCACGAGAATTTCACTGACCCTCCTGTAGGGTTGACTCAAAGTTTGGCCGGGCGAATATGACACGTAACACAACGGTGGGTTTTATTGAACTCTCATTCATCAAATCATCAGCGTGCCAATTGAGGCATGTGATGAGCACGGTTTTGTCATTCATTTGAAATGTGACTGCAAGATATACTTGGTCAACAGCCACACAGGTCACACTGACGGTGGCTGTACAAACAACTTTAACACTGTTACAAATATGCACCACACTGTGAACCCACATCGAACAAGAATGATAAACACATTTCAGGAAAACATCCTCACTGTAATAAAACATAAACACAACATAACAAATACCTAGAAGCCCAAGCAGCGCTGACACTTCCGGGCTACAATCCCGCTACCACCCAACCCCGTGCCCCAAAAAAATCACCGCCCCCCCTCCGTGCGTAGGTTGAGCTGGGCGAGGTTAGGTGGTGGGGGTGTATATTGTAACACATGGAATTCTAGGAATTGTTTCTGTTGTGTTAATGTTGTGTTACGGTGACGATGTTCTCCTGAAATGTGTTTGTCATTCTTGTTTGATGTGGCTCCACAGTGTGGCGCATATTTGTAACATTGTTAAAGATGTTTGTACGGCCACTGTCAGTGTGATCTGTATGGCTGTTGACTGTTGATTAAGAATCTCTTGCAGTATATCAGGGACGTCATATTACAGTTTGAGCATACACATTTTATAAGAGGCTACATATATTTTTTTGACTTGAATGTGAAAATTCACATAAATATTGAAAACATTTGATTTACCTTAAAATTACATATACAACTGTTAGATTGTTAGTATGAACAAATACTTTTATATAACAAGCTACATATTTAATTAAAGTTAATTACTGTAATTTTACATGAATTTGAAAGTCATTTGAGAAAACAGAAAATAATATGTATAAATAATTTGGTATTTTTCTGTAAAAAAAAAAAGGAATATACATAGTTTGTCTACTGGCATATTACTTAAAATAACAGGCGTTTTTTTTTATTTACAGATAATGTCTTCAATTCTACAGATTTATAGCCTATTTAAAAAAATTGAAAAAGTATAGTAGAAATTTAGGGTAAACTAACCATACAAATAGGATTTTGTTTTCCCAGTGAACCCTACAAAGGATCATTTTTCTACTACAACTAACTAAGATACACATCTCTAGGAATTATTAGCCGTTTTGCATGTGTTGTTTAAAAGTTATGTTTGAAAACTTTTGTATTGCTTTTTCGCATTATCTCAGGATTCTAAGAACATTATAGTCATATCGAGTAAAAAATACTTTTGCATTTGCAAGATTTAAAAAAGCATATGTTCCGAGTAAAAACTCCCAAAGATGCATTATTTCAGGCATTATTAGCCATTTTTCATGTGTGGTGTAGGAGTTCTGTTTAAATAACTGTCATATTGAGTGTTACAGTATAGAGTCATATTGAGTAAAACCTAAATTTTGTATTTGCAAACCATAGAAAAACAACTGTACTATAGTAAAACTCACATGTATTCAATATCACAGGCATTTTTAGACATTTTGCACGTTTGGATTAGGAATTATGTTGGAATACATTTTTATTGCTTTTTTCACATTATCTCGGGATTCTAAGTACATTACTGTCAAATTGAGTAAAAAATTATTTTTTGTTTTTGCAAACCCTACCAAATTTTTTTTTCAGGAAAACTCGAAAAGATGCATTTCTTTAGGCATTATTAGACATTTTAGATTTCTACTTTTGGAGTTATGTTTCAAAAACGGTAGTTTTGAGTACCACCAATATGAGGCCAGTAAAACCTAATTTTTGTATTTGTGAACCTTTCCAAAATACCTGAATCTGGTAAAATTTACATAAATTCAATATTAAAGGCTTTTTAAGACAAATTTCATATTTGGTTTTGGAGTTATGATTATAAACCTTTCATATTTAGTATGACAGTTACACTGTTATTTTGAATAAAAAAACTAACTTGTGTCTTTGCAAACCTTACAAAAGATCATTTTTCTAGTACAACTAACAAAAATACATATCTCTAGGCATTATTAGCCATTTTGCATGTGTTGTTTAGAAGTTATGTTTGAATACATTTGTATTGCTTTATTTCAGGCATTATTAGCCATTTTTCATGTGTGGTGTAGGAGTTATGTTCAAATAACTGTCATATTGAGTGTTAGAGTATACAGTCATATTAAATAAAACCTCATTTTTGTATTTGCAAACCATGAAAAAACAACCAAATCTAGTAAAACTCACATGTATTCAATATCACAGGCATTTTTAGACATTTTGCACGTTTGGATTAGGAATTATGTTGGAATTATTTTTATTGCTTTTTTCGCATCATCTCATGATTCTAAGTACATTACTGTCAAATTTAGTTAAAAAAATTCAAATTTGTTTTTGCAAACCTTACCAAATGTTTTTTTTTTCCAATAAAGTCTCAAAGATACATTTCTTCAGGTATTATTAGACATTTTGCATTTCTACTTTTGGAGTTATGTTTCAAAAACGGTCATTTTGAGTATGACCAATATGAAGCCAGTAAAACCTAATTTTTTTATTGTGAACCTTTCCAAAATACTTGATTCTGGTAAAACTCACATACATTCAATATTACAGGCTTTTTTTTAGAAAAAAATCATGTTTAGTTTTGGAGTTATGATTATATACCTTTCAT